>NC_056745.1:516898159-516944584 GCF_019279795.1 Protopterus annectens
AACAACTGAGAAACCCTCATTGGCTATCAAACTGCAATGGTTATGCACTTTTTGGGCCTGTAAGATGCTGCTGGCTTCTAAAGTGCCCACTTCTAAAAGGCCTGATGATTGAAAAAGCACCCAAAACAGACAATACAAACTGGTTAGACCACAAAACAACCAGAAAAGCTCATCCTTTATTAAAACATGAAACATTAGTGCTTTCATCTGAAGAAGTTCACAGAGTTTGAATAAAAGTGCTAATCTTTCTCATTTTAATAAAGGATTTTGGACTATTTCCAGCACAGAGCCTTTCTGATCGTTTTGTGGTTTAAAAAGGCCTGATGGTGTCATCTACCTTAAGACTACCAGCTGCCATTGTAGCATCCGACTTAAGCTATGGTGCATGTGATAAATACTGTGATCTATAATGTGTAAGACTAGATGTGTAGGGGTTCTAATGTTGCTGTAGGCCACTTGGTGCATGTGTGTATCTCCATATGGCATAAATATGATCATTTCAGTAACTTAGAAAGAGGTAGGAATTTGCAGAATTTTACTTGTAACAGGTGATGTGGCCCTCCAAATACCTGACCACAACTTGGCCTGCTGATGTCATCAAACATAATGTGTCCTAAACCCAACAGTACTATCAGACATGAGGTTTGTTGCATGCATCACATAATGTGATCTGTACTATATACCATTACATAGGTAAGTATTCTAATCTACATACAGTCAAATTTCACGGTGTGTATGCCATGCCATTTCCTGTAAACAGTAATTGGAAGTGGTGTTATCCTCAGTGTAGCCATGTTTGTGTGTGTGACTGTTAGAGCAATTTACATCAGCTTATGGACACGTAGGATGTTTGCAATTCACTAGCATAATGCCCATACAGCCAACAAAATCGTGGACAACTGTATACCCTTATTTACATGATCAGCACATATTGCTCCAGTCCAAGAGGGACACAGGCAGAAGCCATGTGGTGAAATGACGGTTGCCCAGCCAGTCATACAGATAGCATGTGCTGAGGTGCACTGAGGGTCTCTGCTTTCCATTAACCAGGGCTCTGTTGCAAAGGTGGGTTAAAGTCTGCTAGATGGATCTCTCCCACCAACATGTATTATTAATGTCACATACTAGGTTAATGTCCTTACAGTAATTAATCCATGTACTGCCACCTACAGATAGGCAGCATTTACAATCAAGCATGGTCACATATTGCCCCATATGCAAGGCAGAGATCACCTCTGAGTAGTCTATATGCCACAGGCTACAGTGACACTCATTTCAGACGATACCCATTGAACACATGCTGAAGACATGAAGTTTCCTTGTGAGGGACCATACTGTTGTGTGCAAGTGCCAGTACTGCTTGGAAAGGTCCATTACCAAATGGCCATTGCACTCAGATATTGGCATGCTGAGGGAAAAGTATGTGCAGGTTATGAGTATGTCAGTTACAGGTGATTGCGTCCTCAGCTATGACATATGATTCCCATTATACCACTGAGAGGACATGATCTCAGGCACATTAGGTGTAAATATGTGTGGCCAGGTCTGTGTGCCCAGTTCTTTCACCCATGAGTATGTACATCACAAGTTGCAACTGATGTCCTATTTACCAGGTACATAGGTGTTACTGATGGAAATGATGCTACATATATATTTGTATGGAGTTTATGGCCATTACTATGTCAACAGGCATTTGTTCATCACTACCCTTTTGTAGGATATTGTCATAACTCAGAGACTCCGAGTGCTCGTACTTTGCAGGCATCAGCCAGCATTGTTAGCCACAGACGGTCAGTATTCGCTTGTATCATGGTCTATTGGATTCCAGGCAACAGAGGACCCAAGACTGAGCCTGCTGAACACTGCTGCTTACAGATCAGCTATTGGAGGCAGATGTCCTTATGTTGAGTATGTGTGCCATCAGTGGGCCACTAAGTGACCCCCACAATGATAGTACCATGGATGCCTAAGTGGGTGCTTTGTAAATGATGCCTGAGTGGGGGATATAGTCAGATGGCTTGGCTCAGTCTAGGGGGTTTTATGCCCTGATGTCCCATCACCTAGGTCCTTGGTGACTGCCTTGGAAATGAACACCACATTTAACAGTCATGATCTCCTTGTCAGACATACAAACTGTGTATAGTCATCTGTGTGTAGATCACATATGTATGCTGATCAGCTCCATGATGATTGCCCCTATGGCCATACAAATATGGATACTAAGGAAAAGAGGTCTATAGTTCAGGTGGTCCATGCATGTACCACCTCTGTGCAAGCGTATAACAGTTGCCGTTGTCCAGTCAGCTGGGGTCCAGCCAGTGGTTTCAGTATGATTGCAAGGTGTTCCCAATGGTGTTAGTAATCCATGACGCATCCCATGTAGGATGCAGCCTGGGATGTTAGCATGTCCTATAGATGCTGTGTATCCTCTATAGAGAGGCCATTTACGACCTGCTCTTTATATATGGAAGTTATGGGACAGGTTATAGGAATTTCATGTGTCACATGTGGTGGGGACGGGGCATGAGGTTGACGCAGAACATGTGGGACAACAAGTTAGCTATGTGTACAGACCGATTCTATGTGGCATCATTAAGTATGAGTTCACCGATAATCTTGGCTGTGCTTTGAGGTTGCACATGTAACTATACACTGTGAGTTGTGGTTCTGTTTTGTGTGGGTGGCTAATTTTGTCACTTACTGTGTCTACACAACATCACAACACTGTGGTTGTTGTAGCTGAGGAGGTTGCATCACCATTTGATGGGGATGCAACCTCACCCCAATGGTCACACAGCAATGTCCACCTCCTATTGTCCAGCCTGATAATGGCAGTTGTCCAACAGGCAGGTCTGCTGTGCCATGAGGAGCCTGTGTTGCTCCTGTTTAGGTACAGCCGAGTTCATACAGTTGTAATGCTGCTGCCATAATGCATGGGTGTACAGCTCTGCATACTTGCCCTCCCATCAGAGAGGGGAGGTGCACTCAAGCTATGTGAACCATCCCACAGGAGGTAATAAATGGCTTTGTTGAAATATATGTGTGTATTGTCTGCAAGGAGGGTGGTTAGTGCTGGTAGTTTTAATGACACTGGCTGGTGATCAGATCCCACCGGAGAGGACTGCATATTGGGGGGCTGCAGTGGTCACCCATATTAGTAAACACATGATGCAATATGTTGGTTTCCCTTGGGGGAGATGTTATGGCACTGCTTCAGGACATTGTAGTTAAGGACATAGACTAACCTATGGGCAAGTGAGCTGCAGCCTGACTAAGAAACACAGCTTGTGGTCACTTAATGCCACCCTGCAACATGGTGTAATGATGTATCTTGATAGACACATGTACATACAAATACACACAATGGGTGGATACATGGAGTTGCTCCTATAGCCGGCTATTGCTTGATTATGTGCCCTTCCAGTACTTAATGGCACCTGCATTGTCTCCGGGAAATGACAGTGTTTCACAAAATCTGGATGTGTATCTATCCTTAATGAATATGTATACACCACCTGCATTATCTTGAACACTGTCATTTTGAGGTGTGAAGATGTGGATGGACATATACTCTGGTATGGCTGTGAAGCTGTTCACAGCCTTGAACCAGATGTCCTTGACTGCACACATGTCTGCGTAATCCAGGGTGGGGACACATTCCACAGAGTGGGGTTCAGTGTTGCCATACCAACCATGTAGCAGCATAACCATGATGTTGTATAAAGATGGTATTCTCATTGCCAACTTTCCTCTGAACAGTGCATCTAAGATGCATTGTGGGGGTGTAAGTAGCCATGGCAATTACTCCAAATCTCAGGGGTGAGAGATGAATGTCATCACTGGTGAAGCATTGATGCCTGTTAAGCAAGGCATCCCAGGCAGACGTAGTAGATTCCCTGACAATAACACCACATGCTAAAACAATTATTGACTTCCATCACTTTGTGTGTATGGAGCCATCATCCCAGGTGAATGTCAATTGCAGCCGAAAGGTATGCGTATACCTGTTAAAGACACAGAGTGGCTACATACAGTCATGTGTCTGCATACAGGCCAGTGATGTATATCCCTATTTGTACACACCTGCTGGAACTATGATGTCAACATTATGTTAACTGATATCCCTTGATTTGCGGCAATGTGTGGTAAAGCCTATTGTGCCAACCCACAGATAGCTATCTGTAATCTGTCCCATATGTAGCCATTTGACACAGATATCAGTGTGTCTCAGAGTGTAATCACCTCTGACTAAGAGGTGTGATTTTGTTTTTTGCCTCTGTTGTTTGACCAGTGAGAGAATTGTGCATGCAGTATTTTGTACTGTGCACTTCAGAGGCAGGATGTTCTGAGGTGTCTGTTTGGCACTGCATGAGGTAAGAAATTGCACACATGCAGGTGTGTGTGATGTGGGTGTAGGTTGTGCAGATTGTGAGCAGTGCATGTTGGCATAATGCTCATTGCCATATGTAATGACTGCTGTTGGAGAGACCATGGTGGCAAGGTTTGAAATGCAGTCACATCTGTCACACATTGTGTTTGTGTGTCATAGGAGTAGAGGGGTGGGGACACTCACAACACCTCAGCAGCAGGTCCTGCAAAAGTAGGGTCATGCTGCCACACCATTGGGGTTGACAGCCTGCTATACAGTGTTTGTAGGCACACCTTGCAGTAAAGATGTGGATGCCCATGCATGCATAGCAGACTTGTTCAACTTTGCTGAGATTATGTTGGCCTCGCAAGTGTATGATGCCTGTCAAGCAACTAGACACCACACTGGTTGTTGTGTGACATGATGTGGGAACACAGACGTGTGACGGGTACATAAATGTACAGTATGACATACCTAGGACATGTGGCAGGTGGACACACATTGGCCAAATGTGGCCAATCCACTGCAGTAGGCCTCACAGCCATGTCATGCAGATATGCACCAGTAATCTGTTGAATGGCAGGATGCATAAAGTGCTGTGAAAGTGTCATCTATGATGGCTCACCGCCAGTGTGCTGATTGTTAAAGCAAGACTGGACATCTATGTCAATAAACATTGTACATTATGTTGTGGCACTACAGCAGTGCTACTAATCCCCCTCTTGTTAGTTCCCTAGTGACATACCACCAACCCCAGACAGACATAACACATGCAAAAGCCAACTGATTGCCCAGGTTGCTAATCAAGGCATCTACTTGGAAAAGGGTATGTGAAGCTTACAGAGCCTTTCATGATGTGGAACATCTATGTGAATGAACAAACAAGCTGTCTCCTGTTTGTCATTGTGGGCTTTATAGTACTGTTTTGCGTGTGATGACAGAAAACATATCGGAGCATGGTATCCTACATGAGAGTGGTGTTGGTGAGACCAGCATTAGTAGTTGCCAGGCACCAGCAATTCTGTGGACTTCCCTGCTTTCCACAGTCTTCACAAGGTAATTGTGTCCTTCCAGTATACACTGCTTGTGTAGTGTCCAACTGCAGAATACCTGGTAAAACCCCCATCTTGCCTTCAAAGGGTATATATATTACGCTTTCCTAACTTGTTTTGCACCCTGTACACACACCTTGGATGAGTCTCTTCTTGGAACATGCTGGAAACAACTGCAATACTTAGTTGCACAAAGGACAACTAGCATGTAGTGCCAAGCAGTATCCCCAAATCTCTGAGTCATGTGACATGAAATGCCATGAAAGGAGTTAGCATGGATATGAGCAGTAATGCTGTCATACACCTACTGACACTGGACCACACACTGTTTGCTATGCTCAAGACCAAATCATGCCTACAGACTCTAACTGGTGCACCCCATTGAGTGTTACACTATACAATGGATGGCAGGAATATTACTTACTCTACCTGCCATGCCCTGACACAGTGTTTGACAATATTAGGCCAGCAGGCCTTGCTGGAAATGGTGCAGTTATCTACTGAGTGTTATATCAGCTGGTGGGTAGGCTAGTGTCTGACAGTCATAATCTGGGGAGATAGCATTGGGAGACCTATGCTGCAATGATGCCAGTCACCAGTGGATTTCTCCAGACATCATTGATGGCATACCCCTTCTAGCCATTCCCACTCTGCAGTCAAATCCACTGTCAGTGCCCTCTGAATGGCTAAATTAGCAGGTGATTATATATCAGGAGCTGTCACTGAATCTCCCACAGAACCAACAGTTAACCTGGATGGCCTGTGACACACATTCAGTTGCTGTCTGAGCCACTGACAAATACTAAATGCCAACAACTGCACAATACTATCCTTTGGAAAATCATCCACCCCTGGGAAATATAGTAGTTTCCACACACCACACACAGTTGAGCCATTACACATGGACATATGCACACAGAGAAATGTAGTCTTTGACTTTCAGTGGTCAGTGAGATGTGGGGATGCATTTAATGATGTACAACCTAAACAGGTCTGTGATGCAAGTCCCAGACTATCATTACCATACTGAATGTGGCACTCATCACACCTATTGCTGTGTACAATGGCACCCTTGCTATGTCACTACATATGCATATCTTACAACTATAGCAGCAACACAAATTCCATGGTACTGCAATACACATTGCAGATAACATGTCATATGGAGTCCATGTCAAGACCATACATGTGTAGTCTGTCTCATGAATGCTTTGTAGGGGATATGTATGGCTGGCGTACAGGGAGGTGTCAGATCCCACTGTGTACCTCGCTTGCATCCATGATGGGACTAACACATGTCTTACCCAACCTACGCCGTCACTGTAGTATAAATACTACATGTTGGAGAGACAGGTAACCCAGCCACTGGGGGTGCACAAACCAGGGCATTTCTTTGTGCCAGTCCCAAGCCTGGATAAATGGGGAGGATTGCATCAGGAAGGGCATCTGGCATAAAACCACCAAATGATTCATGCGGACAGCAGTAAATATTTACATACTGAATCGGTCGAGGCCCGGGTTAACAACGACCGCCACCAGTATTGTTAGCCAACAGGGTGCCGGCGGAAATTGGGCTACTGTTGGCTGAAGGAGGAGAAGAGGGGGAAGGCATGGCTGAAAGCAGGAAGAGAGGAGAAAGGCTAGGACTGTGGTAGTGAGGGTCGGAACTTTGAATGTTGGCAGTATGACTGATAAGGAGAGAGCTAGCCGATATGATGGACAGAAGGAAGGTTGGTATATTGTGTGTGCAAAAGACCAGATGGAAGGGGAGTAAGGCTAGGTGTATCGGAGGTGGGTTCAAATTGTTTTATCATGGTATGGATGGGAGGAGAAATGGCATAGGAGTTATCCTGAAGGAACAGTATGCTAAGAGTGTTTCGGAGGTGGAAAGAGTTTCGGATAGAGTGATGTTTATGAAGCTGGAAATTGATGGTGTAATGATGAATGTTGTTAGTGCATATGCTCCACAAGTTGGGTGTGCGATGGATGAGAAAGAAAAATTTTGGAGTGAGTTGGATGAAGTGGTGATGACTGTACCGAAGTGTGAGAGAGTGGTGATTGGAGCAGATTTCAATGGGCATGTTGGTGAAGGGAACAGAGGAGATGAGGAAGTGATGGGTAGGTATGGTGTTAATCAAAGGAATGCAGAAGGTCAGATGGTAGTGGATTTTGTGAAAAGGATGGACATGGCTGTGGTGAATACGTATTTTAAAAAGAGGGAGGAGCATAGGGTGACATACAAGAGTGGAGGAAGATGCACACAGGTGGATTATATCTTATGTAGGAGGGCTAGTTTGAAGGAGATTGGAGACTGTAAAGTGGTGACCAGGGAAAGTGTAGTTAGGCAGCATAGGATGGTGGTTTGTAGGATGACGTTGGTTATCAAGAAGAGGAGGAGGAGTGTAAGGGCAGCACCAAGGATCAAATGGTGGAAATTGAAAAAGGATAATTGTGAGGTGGAGTTCAGGGAAGAGATAATCAGGCACTGTGTGGCAGTGAAGAGTTACCAAATAGCTGGGTAACTACAGCAGAGCTAGTAAGGGAGGCGTCTAGAGAGGTGCTTGGTATGACATCTGGACAGAGGAAGGATGACAAGTAGACATGGTGGTGGAATGAGGAAGTACAGGAGAGTATACAGAGAAAGAGGTTGGCAAAGAAGAAGTGGGATTGGCAGAGAGATGAAGAAAGTATACAGGAGTATAAGGAGATGAGGTGCATGGCAAAGAGAGAGGTGGCAAAGGCTAAGGATAAGGCATATGAAGAGTTGTATGAATGGTTGGACACTAAGGAGGGAAAAAAGGACCTGTACCAATTGGCTAGACTGAGGGACTGAGCTAGGAAAGATGTGCAGCAGGTAAAGGTGATAAAGGATAATGAGGGAAACATACAAGCGAGGAGAGTGTGTTGAGCAGATGGAAAGAGTACTTTGAGGGGTTGATGAATGAAGAGAAGGTTGGATGATGTGGGGATAGTGAATCATGAAGTGCAATGGATTAGCAAGGAGGAAGTAAGGATAGCTGTGAAGAGGATGAAGAATGGAAAGAATGTTTGTCCAGATGACATACCTGTGGAAGCATGGAGGTGTTTAGGTGAAATGGCAGTGGAGTTTCTAACCAGATTGTTTAATGAAATCTTGGAAAGTGAGAGGATGCCTGAGAAAGTGTTTTGGTACCGATTTTTTAAGAATAAGGGTGATGTACAGAGCTGTAGTAACTACAGAAGGATTAAATTGATCAGTCACAGCATGAAGTTATGGGAAAGATTAGTGGAAGCTAGGTTAATAAGGGATGTGATGATTAGTGATCAGCAGTATGGTTTCATGCCGGGAAAGAGCACTACAGATGCAATGTTTGCTCTGAGAGTGTTGATGGAGATGTACATTTAAGGTCAGAAGGAGTTGGATTGTGTTTTTGTAGACTTAGAGAAAGCATATGACAGGGTGCCTAGAGAAGAGTTGTGGTATTGTATGAGGAAGTCGGGAGTGTCAGAGAAGTATGTAAGAGTGGTACAGGATATGTGCGAGGGTAGTGTGACATCAGTGAGGTCTGCATTGGGAATGACAGATGCATTTAAGGTGGAGGTGAGATTACATCAAGGATCAGCTTTGAGCCCTTTCTTATTTGCAATGGTGATGGACAGGTTGACAGATGAGATCAGACAGGAGTTTCCGTGGACTATGATGTTTGCAGATGACTGTGATCTGTAGTGAGAGTAGGGAACAGGTGAAGGAGACCCTGGAGAGATGGAGATATGCTCTAGAGAGAAGAGGAATGAAGGTCAGCAGGATTAAGACAGAATATATGTGTGTGTGAATGAGAGGGAGGATAGAGGAATGGTGAGGATGCAAGGAGTAAAGGTGGCGAAGGTGGATGAGTTCAAATACTTAGGATCAATAGTTCAGAGTAATGGTGAGTGTGGAAGAGATGTAAAGAAGATAGTACAGGCAGGATGGAGTGGGTGAAGAAGAGTGTCAGGAGTGGTTTGTGACAGGCGAGTACCAGTAAGAGTGAAAGGGAAGGTCTACAAGAGAGTAGTGAGACCAGCTATTTTATATGGGTTGGAGACAGTGGCATTGACAAAAAGGCAGGTGTTAGAGCTGGATGTGTCAGGTGTGATGAGGGTGGACAGGATTAGGAATAAGTATATTAGAGAGTCAGCCCAGGTTGGAAAGTTTGAAGACAAAGCCAGAGAGGCAAGATTACGTTGATTTGGACATGTGCTGAGGAGGGATGCTGAGTATATTGGAAAAAAGATGAAAAGGATGAAGCTACCAGGTAACAGGAAAGAGGAAGGCCTAAGATAAGGTTTATGGATGTGGTGAGAGAGGACATGCAGTTGGTTGGTGTGACAGAGCAAGATGCAGAGGACAGGAAGAAATGGAAACAGATGATCCACTGTGGCAACCCCTAATGGGAAAAGCCGAAAGAAGATGATGATGTTGGAAAGACAGGTATGCAACACAGACAGTACACCTTATATGTAACAGGCCCCCCATTCATGTTAAGCACACATCTGCTGTGACACATACCATGTTCAGGTTGCACCATGGGATGCAGAACATGACAATCCTAGCTGTTGTCAGCCAAATGTCTGTACTAGACACAGGAAATTTGTAGATGGGTCATCCCCGGCACCATATGTTGAAGACGTGTTAGCTCCTAAAACACCAGTGACACTTATCATGGGTATCAGACCTTTTCACAGATTAGGGATGCACGAGTACACTGAATGGCACCATTGTATTTGTTAGCCTGTTACACACATATGGACTTATGGAGCCATGCATCCATAGTGGTGTACCTTGCTGAAGACATATTTCTTTTGTGCTGACATTCTATCCTGTGTTGTGATGTCTATGGCCTTCTTGAGGCTGTATATCCATAGATGTCCCCAACAGAATCATGAAACATAAACAGGTCCATGACACACCTTTCATTGTGTAAGTATACAGCCATTACAACATCATACAACATAAACAAAATGATGTGGCTTACTCAATACAAATGTCAGCATACAGTATCTGTCGGTAACCACTTCAAGTGGCATGGCTAAACAATGCATTACACAAGTACATGTTAATTTATATAGTCACCCTGTGCATCAGACACGTAGCTTCATTTCCCTGCATCGATGATGAGGATATCAAGGATGTGGCACAGGTATTATCACTTGTGCAAGGGTATTGCGTGGGGGTGTAGGTGTCCTAGGCTAACCCAAAAGGATGACAGCATGTGTGTGTGTGAGTCAGGAAGGGAAACAGGCAAGATGGACCATGGAAATGTGCTGTGTGTGTCGGTAGGTGACCTGCATTTGACAGTGGTGTGTGTGTTTGTGCATGTACAGTCAAGCTCAGTGCTAGTCCTACATTTGTGTATGTTGGGCAGCTTTGAACCATGCATGGTAGAACTGACAGTTCTCCATTTCTGGGCCTGAACACAGGAACTAGCACTGCCAGGAGTTGCCCTGGCACCTCCATGTCCAAGGTCAGAAGTGGTGCTAGTACCTGACAGTGTCTGCTGTCTTCTGGGACCATGTCCTCCACAGGAATGACCAGGACCAAGAGCCCATGGTTTGCCACATCTTGGTGTGGACAGCATACTTCCCTCTGTAGTGCTGGGTGTACTGCCACTATGGGAGCATGATTGTGCACAGCCACATGGACTCTCAGCAGATGGGGTTGCTGACCTACTTCCACAAGGCCAACCCTCAACCCCAACCACACATTCCAGCACAGACACTGTGCGTTCCAAGATAGACACTGTCTCATCCCATCTTCTGTCCACTGCATCAGTGAACTGATCCAGGGTGTCACCAGTGCGGTGGAGACAGTCACAGATGTCAGACTGTCTGCATCCATAATGCTGAGCATACATCTGGAGTTCCTTTCAGAATGTGCCTGTGTCTCCATGATGGCCCGAAACATATGTCAAGTGAACCGTGATGTGACACCTGCAACAGGCAGTGGAAGGACAGCAGGCCTCCTATGAGCACCCCTATTAATCTGCCTGTGTGGAACCTGGCCAGATCTCTGGCTATGGCCAGTGTCTACACTCACTGGAGCCATAGTTGCCACACTTTTTCCTGTTCCATGTCCCCACACCCTGACTGTCCAATATCTGTGGCCTCTGGGGAATGGGTATGTATAGGCATACTGACAGTGTGTGATGACAATGAGGGCAGAAGAGTGATGTCAACCTGTGGGACATATTCAGCCCCTGAAACCCCCACCTGTGCCTCACTGTGGCCACCATCATCATTAGAGTCTGAAGAGACATTGACATCAGGTTGTGTAGGGGACAGAGACCAACCCCCCCTGGTCACCTGTGATAAGAGAGGAAAAAGCAATACATTAATACCTACACTTTTATGCTCTGCAGTACTATGTTGCAATAAATGTGCAGTTGTATACACTGTTAGGACTATTACAGACCTTTTGAAATCCCAACCTCATATAGTAGGACAAGAGGACATTACTACTCCTACAAACGGCAGTAGTTACTTGTAAATAAAATATCATCAGCAAAAATGAGGTACACTCTTGACATTTTTGAAGTCTCTGCACAGTTGACAGATATGGCAGTCTGCAATGTCCTCATAATACTGTTGAATCTATCAGTGTGGTGGTATCTACCATGCTTATGTATGACTGTAGCATGTGTACAGTCATAAAATGTAGCATATGTACAGTCATAAAATATCTTTGCAGTTGGCAATCATACCGACAGTACAGCACTCCAAGCAGCAGGCCTGTGGTGACACTTTAGGGATTACTTTGCTGTAAACCTGCATCTATAACAAAACAGTGTCATGCTTACCAGGAGCAGGACATGGCCTTGTCCAATAGCTAGCGGAACTGGGAAAAGTAAAGGAAGAATGTCAGTACCACTGTATGTTGCACCATAACAGGGTAATACTTCCATATATCTCAGATTTACAGTAGCTACTGTGTTAATTATTATATTGGTCAACATCTGAGCAGGAGAGTCAAACTGTAGTTAACCCCAAAGAACACAGACCTGACACCCACGTAAAGGTATGTACACCCTGACACACTGAATGCTACAGTATTGCAATGATGATCAAACTAAGTTTACCTGCATGCTCCTCTGCCATGGAAACTGTGGCACCCTCATCCACAATGGACGCCTGGGACCTGTCATGTGTGCTTGTGTTCACCAGGAATTCCTCAGTGGCTGATAGTAGTTGTTCTGCTGCATGCCCTCCACCTGTGATGCCAAGATCCCTGGCTACATCTGCTGCTGTTCTGCGTGAAGCATTGATCATGTCCATTGCGCGGTATCAAACCTGCTCACCTGTCTTACTCTGATGACCTGTAGCATTCACATCATGGATAAGGTCAGCCCACAATGCTACCCGCTGTTTCCTGTTTTGCCTTCCCCTGGACAGTAGAAGTTCATGGTGTTGCTGGAGGCCTTCAAGTATAATCTCATTATCTACATCCATGAAAGGTGCACAGCATCTTGGGTACATGTGTCCTGAAAGACAACAGAATAGAAACACATGTCAGGATCACATACACGGAAGTACACTATTTACAGATACAGAAAGAAGAGAGTGGCTGGCAGTATCCACTGATTGATCACACATGTCATATTCCATAGTGTGCAACCATACAAAGTGTGTGGATACAGCTAAAGTACTAGCGCTAGTCAGCTATTCCCATGTGTGCCATGACAGATACTGCTGTATGATTATACACCCAACACTGGAGTCTATTGTAGTGTGTCCCTTGGGGGCAACCCCCCTGATATGTCAAAACAGCAGTGCCAAACAAATATCAGTGTGCTATTACAACTACTTTAAAGGGACCATCCCCAGAGACCAGTGTGCCACATTGACAAAAAGCATTCCACCCTTGATGTATTGTACGCCCTCTGTCGGTGTAACAAATCTGGATATCATGGACATGTCATTATCACAGTTCTAAGAAAGGCTTAATGCTGTAATCCATATTCCCTGTAAGTATATTCACGAACAAGAAACAAAAAAAGCGTTCACGGAAAACAACGGAAAATGTAAAAAAGTGGAGAACGCTTTATCCTCAGTGTCTTGAAATGCCAAACTCTGAACTGTAGTGAACCGCTTCAAAAATGAAATAAAAAGCTCCTCTGATATGTAAAATGAAACAAAGGTTTATTGTAAAAGTAATCCAACTGGTTAAGCGCTTTCACCCGCAGCAAAGCGAGCTTCATCAGAACAACATTTCAAAAGCTGTTAGCATTTAAATAAACTTTTTGGCACCAAATGTGCTAAAATTTAAAACGACGTATACCTTAATGTTAAAACTCAACTCGATCAGATACAAATGAGACAACATTCATATGTGTCCATCATTAATTAAAAACATTCAATTTAGTGAAAATAATAAAAATGTAATATATGTACTGTAATATGACATAAATTATTCACTTCAATTCTTTATATAGGTATTTTATGGGGCGTCCTAATACATCTGAGTATATTAACCTCAGTTGAATGTCCTAAACAATATAAAAAATGTGAAAAATGTATACTATCAAGCAATATTCAATAAAGGCTTAATGGTAATGTAATCATTTAGCCGTGGTGTTGTAGAAGCATCAGTGTAAAGTTGCCACCAAATTTCTTTATAGGATAGCATTCCTTTATAATCACCCCCTCTCGGGTCCATTTGAACACTGTCCAATATAGCAAATTTGAAATTGTGTTTGTCCCCACACTTTTTAACATGCCTATATAAGGCATTGCTAACATCCTTAGTCTTTATACTATACAAGGGTGCATAAATGCGTTTATTAAACTTCCTTTCTGTCTTTCCTATATAAAATCCTGGACAAACAGTACATTTAGCTAAATATATGATCAATTTGGTATTGCAATTACCTTGTTGGAATCTAATATTAGTCCTGTTCACATTATCTACAATAATTCCTCCTCCTTCTAATATAGCGTGACATTGCTTACAACTTCCACATTTTTTGGTAGACCTATTAATAGGTTACAAAGTTACTGACAATTTTGACAATTGTAACATTATGGTCAGTAGTGGCAAGCACTCGCAAGCACTTTCAGCTAATAATTCAACCGCTCCAACTCAAGGCCATGAAGGAGTACACAATGACAGTCTAGACAATATTAATGACAATTCCACCAACATCCAGCATCCATCTCCTGGAATTCCTAATGGACAAAGGACAGTACGTAGAGGTGCACATTCGATTGATTTGCCCGTCACCTTACCACCTATGGAGCAGCGGAACAGCAGTAGGTTGGGCATTTCTGACTTTACATTCGACTTCTCTTTTGGTGACCCAGAAGAAGAAGCAAAATGTATAGGCACTAAACCCAAAAGAATGTTGCCCAAGAAGGACTTTACGGTCATATGGACAGTGGAGCTTTTTACGGCAAAGGTACTAACAATACACTTGAATTACTTGTTATGACTGACAAGTTGAATAATAATATTAATAATCCTTTGAAAAAATTTTTGGACACCAATTGTATTTTCGACAACAGACAATGGATAATGAGCTAGGTGGAACTTCTGCACCTAAAGGAACACTAAGGGATTTAATTTTTTCCCTGGGTAAAAAACTTAATACTATAAATAATTGGAAGGTAGACAATGCTTACCTCACTAAATTTATTGAATTGAATTGAAAATTGTCCCTATGGGACTCAGTTCATTCCCCATAGGGTGTTTGAAAATCTATCGGAGAATATTAGGTCTGAATTCAACTCATTCTTTGACCAATGTGGTTTACAATTCATGCATCTTTTAATCAAATTTAATGAGAAGTTGTTTGAATGTATGCAAGAAGTAGAAAAGATAAATGAAATGATACAATGTGCTTTATTATTCCCACAATGGGAAAAATTATATGTTAAGCAGTTCAATATGGCTGACAGTAATATTAAGAAAGCATACAACAGAAAAAGTAAAAAGCTCCAAAGAGACACTGAGCAGTACAATAAGGGTAAGGCATATTTATGGGGCAAGATTAACAACAACAAGTACACTAAGAATGCACACACAAATGTATATGATAACAACAATTTAGATTACACACATCAAAGGGAGGAGAAACCACATTTTTATTACGAAGAGAAAAGGGGGCAAAAACGAGATTGGAAATGGGGAGGGAATTGGAAAAAACACCACCCAATGCAAAACCAAGGGTACCAACAGTCCATAAGGGACTTGAATGCTCCAGGAATGAGGGAAGAGATGAGGTATTGATTACAACTAACAATCCAAATTGGGATACTGGAGAGAATATTGTTAGAGATGGTATCATAAATTCTTACAAAAACTTCAACATTTATAATTACACTGACCTTCCATTGAATATTTCTCACTTCGAACTACTTTCTAAAGAGATGAAATACATCCCCACAATGAAATTTAGATTAGTAGATTGTCTCAGTGAGATTAAAAAGTATATCAGGAAATTGAATTTAGCCATCATGTTTAAAAACACTATAGACAACCAAGTGAATCAAAAGAAGGAAATTAAAATGCTGAAAAAGAAAAGTCATTACATGCCCCCCCATGCATCCTGTTATTTCCATTTATGATAAGTCTGTTACTAAACAAATTTACCAGCTACAGAATCACATAAGTGGTAAAAAAAACTAATTTCAACCTTTCTAAGGAAGAATATAGTCAAGTAGATAGTCAGCTTTCCTTTGATAACCATGTTGCCAAAGTGGTTAGAAAATCCTTCTGTGTGGCCCATATGATCATGAAAGGGTTCACATCAAGATCTAAGGATGTAATGGTGCCCCTCTACTCTTCCCTCATCAGACCCATTATTGAGTACAATGCACCAATTGGAATGTACCTGGCTAGACATCTCCAGCAGCTGGAGAGACCACAAAGGTACCTAACCAAGAGGATTACTGGCCTCAAACAGTTGACCTATGCAGCACGATTGAAAAAGCTAAGACTGTTCTCTGTTGCATACCGCTTTCTCAGAGGCGATCTCTGTCTAACGTACAGAGCCATGTCCAACACAGAATTGTTGAACATGCTCCATCTTAGCAAAACCAAATCTACTCAAGCTACACGCTCAAGGGATATAAACCTCAACACAACAATGAATAGAACATGCTGGAGGGATAGATTCCCTTCGCAGAGATTTCCCTTATTCTGGAACAGGGTCCCGATCTACATAAGACAGAGCCCCTCACTATCACTCTTCAAGAGGAACCTTGATGAGTGGATGGGTAACAGAAAGTTCACACCGGGGATCACACCAACAGCACTACTAGATAGGGGCCAAGGGTACTAGCTGCTAGTACAAGGGTCTAGGGAACTACTAAAGGGGTGGTGAATACCGCACAATGTGGCTGGGCTAATATATGCCTTCGGGCAGATAGCCCAGTATCAACCTATGAACCTATATAAGGTTCTACAAGATTTGAGGAATGACAGAAACATTAGGGTTATAAAACCCGACAAAGGGGGAGGCATAGTAATATATGACAGTATGGAATATGCTTCCAAAATGTATGATTTACTATGCATGTCAGGCAATTATGAGATTGTCTTATTGAATGAAATCAACATAGCCTACAGGAGTATAGACATGCATGTGGAAGAATTTTGGATAGACAAAAGAATTACAGAGGACACCTATAACTATCTGAAGGTTGAACATCCCCTATTGGCTTCCATTGTTGGAATTCCCAAAGTACATAAAAATATTGAAAATCCACCTTTCAGACCTATCATTTCAGGTAGTAGATCTAAAACATTCCCTTTGGGAACTGCTGTGGATATATTTCTCAAACATATTTATGCAAAAATTCCACATTTAGTTAAAGATTCTTGGGAATTTTTGAAAAATTATCCTGTTAACCTTTGGAAAGATGATTTACTTTTTGTTACTATAGACGTCATTGATTTGTTTTCTTGTATTCCCAAAGATGAAGGGTTAGAAACTTTTGCTAATAGTATTAAGAAGTATGCTGAATTAGATTGGGACAAATCTTGTTTGATCTTGGATATTATGTCATTAGTTTTAGAACACAACTATATCTATTATGAGGGAGAATACTTCAGGCAAACCAAAGGTGTAGCTATGGGAGCAGCTTGTGCTCCCATATTTACAAATTTGGTTATGCTTGATTGGGAGGAAACCGCAGTGTTTGAGTGATTTCACCAAATACATCAAATATTACTCCCGATACCTTGACATTTATATATTGTGGGACGGTTGTGCAAACATATTAGAAAAATTTCTGGAATATTTAAACAAGAGTAGTGACTATATTTGAAGTTTACATCATCTAGCAGTAATGAAGGCATACCCTACTTAGACACCTATATCTCGAAAGGAGAAAGAGGTTTTAAATCTCGATTATATAGGAAAAACACCTTTTCAAACAGCTACTTGGAATTTACCAGCAATCACCCTAGGAATTTACTCACTAATATATATATAAAGGACATCTTATACGTGCTATAAGAATGACATCATCACACTCAGAGATGTTAGAAGTATCATTCATTACTTCTTTATTTAGAGACAGAGGATATGACACAAATATGATGACTAAAGTGAGTAAAGTTGTTACCAAGGAATAGGGAAGTAAATACACTCCCTTATTAGGTTACAATTATTACAACAAAGTATTAGTAATAACCAGGAAAAGCCCACAAAAATTGGTATGATGCTTGGCAGAGCATGTGTTTTAGAATTTGGTCTACACGATACAAAAATTAAGAAAATTATGGTCAATAATTGGAACATCATTTTAGTAAATCAGGATATATTCAACATATTGGGGACTCAACCCTTATTTGAGAATAAAATGGGACGTAATATTAAGAGTTACCTTGAGAGAGGTCATACAGTTAAGGCCCCTATTAATAGGTCTACCAAAAAATGTGGAAGTTGTAAGCAATGTCACGCTATATTAGAAGAAGGAGGAATTATTTTAGATAATGTGAACAGGACTAATATTAGATTCCAACAAGGTAATTGCAAAACCAAATTGATTATATATTTAGCTAAATGTACTGTTTGTCCAGGATTTTATATAGGAAAGACAGAAAGGAAGTTTAATAAATGCATTTATGCACACTTGTATAGTATAAAGACTAAGGATGTTAACAATGCCTTATATAGGCATGTTAAAAAGTGTGGGGACAAACACAATTTCAAATTTGCTATATTGGACAGTGTTCAAATGGACCCGAGAGGGGGTGATTATAAAGGAATGCTATCCTATAAAGAAATTTGGTGGCAACTTTACACTGATGCTTCTACAACACCAGGGCTAAACAATTACATTACCATTAAACCTTTATTGAATATTGCCTGATAGTATACATTTTTTACATTTTTTCACATTTTTTTTATATTGTTTAGGACATTCAGCTGAGGTTAATATACTCAGCTGTATTAGGACTTCCCATAAAATACCTATATAAAGAATTGAAGTGAATAATTTGTCATATTACAGTACATATATTACATTTTTTATTAGTTTCATTAAATTGAATGTTTTTAATTAATGATGGACACATATGAATGTTGTCTCATTTGTATCTGATGTATTTGAATGAGTTAATTGAGTTTTAACATTAAGGTATATGTTGTTTTAAATTTTAGCACATTTGGCGCCAAAAAGTTTATTTAAATGCCAACAGCTTTTGAAATGTTGTTCTGATGAAGCTCACTTTGCTGTGGGTGAAAGCACTTAACCAGTTGAATTACTTTTACAATAAACCTTTGTTTCATTTTACGTATCAGAGGAGATTTTTATTTCATTTTTGTAGCGGCTCACTACAGTTCAGAGTTTGGCATTTCAAGTCACTGAGGATAAAGCGTTCTCCACTTTTTTACATTTTCTGTAAGTATATTCACACATCTGCATCCTGTTGTAAACAAAAGGGTTACATACCTGCTGGAGTGCAAAACTCCTTCTCTTGATATGTGGTGATATTTAAGTTTCTGCAAACCCGTGTTCTGTGTGCGGAAAGTCTCATACAGAATGGTTCCCCATAGCCAGCATGTTTCCCTTTAACATCCTTCTCATTAGCAGGTGATTGGTTAAGAAGCAATCTGTGGTTCTGAAATGCTAATTGCAACCAGCACAGCTGATTTGCACTATCATCAGCCAATGACATGCAACCAGTGTGCAAGATATAAAGCCTCCATGTATATTACAAGCCCTTTCTGATATGTTGTGCTGGACATTACTGGAGTGAGGAGACTACGTCATTGCAGAAGGTAGGTATGTAGCAGCTACTGTTACATAGAGATGTGTGTACTACAGGCTGCAGCTGCTGCAGGTAATAGGCCTAGGCAGACAGTGTGAACACTTTGGTGGACAACATGCTGTAGGAGTAACTGTGGCAGCTGTGGCAGCCATGTGTTAGAGGCAGAGCCAAAGTGAAGGTAGCCTCTCCACTCCAATAAAGGCATGTGTTTAAGATAAGTATGTTAGGCAACTGTATCATTAACAGAGTACTATGCTACATGTTTGTGTTCTTGAACAGCATAGGAGATATAATATTATGTGCACCATTTGGGCAACTGTCAGGCCATGTGTTGCAGTCTGTTACTCATTTGGAATGTGTATGCTGGCAGTCCTTGTTACAAGCAGGGGCTTCATATGTGTATGCTAGTTGTGCAGCTGTGCTAATATGCACTATGAGTTTGAAAGGATTGTGTACTGCACTCTGATAGTAGTGGGCCTCATTTGCATTACCTGAGTTAAAATCCTCTGTGAATGCATTTTAATGCATGATGTGACACTTTATGTACTTATAGTTTTGCTATAGAGATATGTGAAGTGTGTTCCTATTTATAGGCCTATGTCTTCCATCAGTGACAGACATTTCATTTGTAATGTATTGTGTGAATAAAGAGTGCATGACTCGGTGATTAATTGCTGGCTTCACAATAATGTTATTTAAATGCTACACACCACTGAATTTGAACACAGGACTGTGTGTAGCAAAATGTACTGTTTGCAAGACATCTAACAGACTGAGCTACTTAGTCACTGTTACAGCAGGTGTCCTTGCATGATTTTAGTACTCACATACAGGCTGTGACATACTTTTTTTTACAGCCATCACTATGTGTATGGCTTTATATGGATGTATTTCTGTGCCAAGGTCCCTGTTGTACATGTATTTTGCCAGTAATGTCTTAGCAGATGTACTTGTAAATGTTGCTGATAAGAGGACATTTACCTGCTATTAGAGACCTCACTTCCATTCTTGCGTGTTTGGCTTTCAAGTGGGGCAGACTTCAAGATGCACTCACAGTTTTTCCATTACTCTTTAAGCAAGTTTGTGCGACACTGCACGATGCACAGCTCCACTGAAACACATTTAGAGTGTAACTTGCAATTACTATGTTTTGCTTAAACCCACGTGCTTTAACAGCTGTGTGGTGTGACAGGTTAATGCAGTAGCCTACAGGTGCAATGGTCTTGTGTTTGAAATAGGGGACAGGTGTTTATTTTGTACATGTTTATTTAAAACACATATATCAATATTGCTCCATTTAGCTGAGCTTGGTGAAGCTGAGCAATGTAGCACGTCGCACAGCATTGCGCTAAAACTATATAAAGAAAAGAAAAATAGGGAGAAAGGAAAGTGGTGAAATGGGGTGCAAGCAGGGGGAAAACATAGTGAAAGGAAGGTAGGTATGTGCAGGAAGGGTGTAGGAAAGAACCATAGTTATCCATTTCCTATACAGCAACAACTGTGGACTTTGACAGAATTTGTAGATAACTTTGGACTCTAACCCCCAAAGAGAGGGGTGAGGGCAACATCATTGCATTGTTAAGCCAATTGAACCAAATTATGTGTGTCCAGTGGACACATGTCAGTGAAATGGAGAGCTACATATGGGACAATATTTTTGTTGGGACAGGTGCCAATTTTTTTTTTAAGGTGAGAGTAGAATGTTGGGGGAAGGGACATGGGTACATGTGGCAGAGGTATGTTGGGTAGGTGAGGAAGCTTTTGTAGACAGACAAGATAGCAGACAGGGATAGGTAGACACCTTGGATGGGGAGGGTGTTGTGGAATCTCAGCCCAATGTTCCTCCACAAGGTAGCAGCGTGACTCACATCCCCACCCATGGGACTGTTGGCACTGGTCCATCACTGCCCCAAGGGTGGCCATGGTGGAGGCTGGGCTCTGGGGTGAGCCTGCCCCACCAGGGTGGCCAGCATGCTCTCCATCTGATGCAGGCATCATCCAAACCCATGGTAGATGATCCTGTGTGCCAAATCCAGTAGTTTTTCATAGGTGACAACTCTCTCTCCACAACTGCTCCCAGAGGGGGCCCAACCCTGTCCCATGGGGCAGTACTACCCAATGCTACAGGTAGTGCAGGGGCAGCAGAGGGGGCATGACCAGGCTGGATTCCAGACATGCTGGGACACAGTGCCACAGCCAGAAGAGGCAAGGTAGGTGGATCACAGGGAACTGGATGACCTTGACTTGCTGTAATAAAATAGTTATAACAATAAGTTAAAGTTAGTAATAACCAAACCAATGCCAGCATTAACAGAATGGAACATATCTATTAATCGAAATACATATTATGCTATATTATGTGTAACACAACATTAAGTAACATAATAGTAAGTATGTTAACAGCAAGCTAGTATGAATTAAACCATAAAGCCAGTAAAACAGCTAGTATAACAAAACATGTTAATATTAAGTCATAATCAATAAATTAAAGAAAATAAGGGGTGGGGGGAGAAAGAAAAACATACCATTATTTATCTCATAGGTAATATTACTACACAGAATACAACTACATACTTCAACAGGTATGCAGTGTCAATTGTGAGTACAGTGACTACAAATCTTCTATAGCTGATGTAGCACATACATGCCTCTCAAGCTGTTAGCATGGGACAGTATGGGCCAAGCAGTAACAAATGCAGGTACACAACTACACAGAACAGTTTCACATAATGTGGACTTGCATAACTTATACTAAATCCCAATAAAACCAAGCTGATGGTCTTTTCAAATACCTCAATATTAAATAGCCAACCACCTCTCTCTATATCTTCCTCCAATGGCACTAAAATAGAACCTCTTGAACAAACAAAACTTCTCGGTGTCACTATTGATAATGGACTGAAGTTTGACAAACATATAGCGCTAACAATTAAAGTCTATTTAAAACTTGGTACTCTCTACAGGGCCAGACCGTATCTCACCAACCATGCAAGACTTGCAACAGCAAGAACGCACCTCTTATCTTCCCTACTTTACTGTTCTCAAATATTCACCAAACTTCATAAAACAGAATTGAATAACCTCGAATCTTGCTATAACAAGATAGCCAAATTCGCCTCAAACTAGCCTCAAAGGTCATGTTATTGTACTCCCCTTCACCACCTGAACTGGTTAGAACTCCCAAACTTACTTACACTAAATCAGCTATTAATTAATTAATTTATTTATTTGCAGTTGGTTTACCAGGATAGTCCATTGGGCCTAGAAGAACCCATTTTCAATGGAGTCCTAAAGAGAAAAGCTCCAAAAACAAAACAATAATTATAAACAAAATTACAATCAAAGCTTTTGTTACAGTATGTGCAAAAGTACTAGTAGAAACATTGCATTTAAACATACAGTTTCTAAAGCAAAAATGACAATAAAAGTTTTGGTTATACTAATTATAGATAAAATATTTCATTTAACAGAGACAATTTCTGATAAAAAGTGTCATCATTGTAAATCTAGAGTAGTTGTTTACACATGGATTGATTCCTGCCAAAACCATGCATGGTTAGTATGTTGATGTTCATGGACGCACTGCAACAACTTTCATATGACTGATAAATGAGTACACAGAGTAGGTAGAAGTAGGACGGGAGATGAGCAGTTGGGAATTCAGATCAGGATGTATCACAACTTACCCAATGTTTGCAGTGAGACAGATAGTTGAGAGGAATCTAGAGATGAGAAGAGTCCAAGTGACTGTTCTTACATTTGAAGAAATCATATGACAATGTCCCAAGGAGATGATTTGGGCAGTCCTGTGGTGGTTTGAAGTCCAAAAAAAGAAGCTAAGATTAGTGCAAGCTATGTACAGGGGACCTAATTACTGAAGTATGAACAGTGTTCAGTCTAATTAAGGGGTTCCCTGTGGGATTGGGTGCGCATCAGGGTTCATTTGTGTCCACTGCTTTTCATACTTGTGATGGGCTACATTAGCAAACAGGTTGATGGGGATAGATCAACAAAGTTGTTGTGTTTATTTATTGACAGAAAGGAGCAGAAATGGAAGTTTAAAGTGTAAACTATGTAGTTATGAGAGAAAGAAGGTTAGCAGTGCAAGTTATGTAGGGTGGCAGCTAGAGCATTCCCATTGGGAGGCTAGGTATGAATTAAGAGTTTTTTTTGAAGGTAGAGTTAGGAGTAACATGAATGGGTGATGGTAGGGAGTTCCAGAGTCATGCCAGACTAAAGGATAGAAGGTATTTGCCTGGTGGACGAGCTGGTTTGTGTATTTCAAGAAGATTTTGGTTGTTGGACCTTAGTACTCTGTTGGGTAGATGCATTTTAAAGGCAGAGGAGAGGGAGGGACAGATTGAGGGGTTGAAAATAAGCTTGTGGGCCAGAGTGAGTTGGGTATAGATAAGGTGGTTGGCTAATTCTAGCCAATTTAGTTTGTGGAGAGAGGAACAATGGTGAGCAGAGGACCTCTGACTAGTGGCGAACTTGGCGATTTTGTTGTAACAACATGAGAGATGATTTTTCAGAGATGATTGTAGATTAGCTAGGAGTGGAGATCCATAGAGAAGGGAGGGGATGAGAAAGGATGTAGAGAGGGTGAGTTTAGTGGAGGGTGTAAGATAATGGTATTGACGGTAGAGCATACCTAATTTATGATGAGTTTTTTTGATGTTTAGTTGTATGTGGGAATTAAATTTGAACTGGTTGTCAATTTGGACACCAAGTAGCTTGGTCTCTGATACCAGTTCCAGAGTTGTGTTGTTTTGACTAGAAATACAGAAAGTGTTTGTATTGAGAGGGGTGGCTTTTGAGGGAGTGAATACCATTAATTTGGTTTTAGAAGCATTGAGTGCTAAATGATTATTTTTCATCCATTGTTCAGTGGTTGAAAAAGCGTCTTGAGTTAGCTTTAGAAGTAAAGAGGCTGAAGTGGCAGAGCAAATAATAGTTGAGTCGTCTGCATATTGAATGATATTTGAGAATGGGATGGAGTTGTGGAAGTCATTAATAAAGATGTTGAAGAGGAGGGGACCTAATATTGAACCTTGTGGAACACCAGTTGAGGTATTAAGGAATGAGGAGGTGGCCTTTTTCCATTTTACTGCTTGATGTCTGTTGGATAAGTAACTGGAGAACCAGTTCAGAGAGGAAAGAGATAGGTTAAGCTTAGAGAGTTTAGCTAGAAGCAGGTTATGGGAGATGGTGTCAAAGGCCTTAGAAAGATCCAGTAGAAGGGTAGAAACAATATGACCAGAGTCTTGGGCTTTATTTACTGTTTCCAGGAAGGAGAGGAGGGCTGTCATAGTACTGTGGCCTGGTCTGAAGCCATGTTGTATGGGAGTTAGCAGGTTGTTATCAATGAGGTATGGTAGGAGTTGTAGTTGGATACACTTTTCAAGGAGTTTGGAGATGGGAGACAGGATTGCGATGGGACGAAAGTTGGAGACATTGTTATTGTTACCTCCTTTATGTAAAGGTATGATAAAAGCCTTTTTCCAGATATGGGGAACTGTGCTTTCTTGGATAGAGCGGTTGATTAAAATACTAATGGGGTAGGCAATGGCTTCAGCAGCTATGCTGAGGAATTGTGAAGGAATATTTTTGGGAGCATTTGAACCAGACTTCAGTTTTAGAAGGAGGTTTTTATGGTAGAAGTGGGTATGGGTTTTAGTGAGAAATGTGGAGAGTGGGGGGAGGGGATATTTGGAGGTGGGAGAGATGAGGAGGGAGGGAGAGTGGAGTGGGTGGTGAAGGTTGTAGAATTGGAAGATGGGATAGGTAGTGAACTAGTGTTTGAAGGTGGAAGGTAAGAAGATGAGGGTGGGGCTGGTTTGGAGGGAGTGGAGATGTCGGAGAAAGATGAGGTTAGTTTGGAAATAGAATCGATGAAGAAGGAGTTAAATTGAGTAGCCAGGTCTATGTCGAGAGCGTTTAGATCAGGAGTGGGGGTGTCTGGTTTACTGGGATTAAGGAGAGTGGAGATACTTTTCCAGAATTTTTGAGGGTTTGTTTTATTGTTGTTTTGGAGTAAGGAGAAGTAGTTTTGTCTGTCAGTGGTGATGAGTTTTTTCCTTTATTTCGAAGTGTTTTATATTCGTTGTAGATGAGGGGGGTTTTATTTTTATGGTAGTGGGTCCAGAGTTTGTCTCTTTGCCACATTGTAGCAAGTGTATTTTTTGTAAGCCATGGGGCAGTTTTGGTTTTTATTCTTTTTGTTCTTAGGGGAGCATGATGGTTTAAGAGGTTTAAGAAGGTAGTGTTGAAATGGGTGACTGCATTATCTAGAGGAAGTGTTTTTAGAGTATTCCAATTGATTGCCTTTAAAGAGTTAATGAAAGCTGTAGGGTTAACATTTTTTAGGTTATGAGTAGTAATGAAGCTATGGGTATGATGAAGGCGTGAAGGGAGACTGTGTGTAAATGTGGGTAAGTGATCACTAAGTGGATCAGGAAGAGTACCACTGTTAGAGAAGTAGTGGGGGTGAGAGACTAGGATCCAGACAAGGATACTGCCATTGGGAAGGTTATTAGAGGGGCGGGTTGTAGAATTGATGAGCTGAGAGAATTTGTAGAGGTTAATGTTAAGTGGGTTTGAGGGAGACTGAATGGAGGCCCAATTTATATTCATGTCTCCTAGGATTATAGTTTTGTTGCTGATGTTAGTGGAGAGCCAGAAGAGGATGTCTTCGAGTGTAGAAATATTATCACCAGGAGGGATGTAGATGGCGGCTATACATATAAGCTTGAGCTTGTTGATTTGTAGTAGTGTTAGTAGTAATTCAGCATTGTTAAAGTGGGGAGTGGGTTTATTATAGGGAGTAACTGATAGTGAGGATGAGTATAGTAGAGCTATACCACCCCCTTTTTTATGAGATCTGTCTTTTCTAATAATAGAATAGTTGGGTGGGATTATTAGTCTTTTATGTGGGGTTTTAACCATGTTTCAGAGATGGATAGGATGTCAGGTTTGTTGTGTGTGAGCCAGGCATGCAGGTTTGGAATTTTGTTGACTATGCTTTGGGAGTTTAGAGCAGTAAATAATATGGACTTGTTAGTAGTTTTTGAGGAGGGGGGACCTGGGTTAAGATAGGATGGATATCTCCCTATTGTAGACTGGTAATTGTGTATAGGGTGAAGTTAGGGAGGTAACTTGAGAGGTTAGAGTATACATTGGACTCGATTATGATACTGGAAGACTTTCTAGTAATGATGGGAGTGAAATATCTATGTGAGGTAAGAAATTTATATTGAAAAAGTAGATGGGTATTTATAGGATATAGGTGTGGCGAAATTGGGGTGTATGAGTGTTGGAGAGGTATGTTCAGATGGTTGGTTGTGTGGAAGGATTGGGAATAATAAATAATATTGGGATGGGTAAGGTGAAAGATATAGGAACTCAGTAGGAGTGATAGTAGCAGAAAGGAGATGTATATAGGTTTTTCAAGCATAATGTAATGAGGTTAAGAGTTGTTATGTAGTTACTAAGCTGTTTGAAAATGCAAGAGTGATGATATTTGTTTTGGAGCAGGGTTCAGCCAAGGAAGGCAAGGGAAGATCAATAACCTATCAGTGGAGTGAGGATTGCAACAGGTAAGTACAGGGGACAGGGGTGTAGTTAGATAGAGTGGGCTACAGTGATTTAAGAGAGGAAAGTAAGATTAGGGATTTTGTGTTTTAAGGGGAAGAAGGCAAAGATTAAACAGAATACAAGAGAGTTATTAGGGTGGAAATAGATTAGTGGGGAGAGGGCGACATCTAGTGGCCAGATGCTGAGATGCAACTGTGCTCCACAGAGGCTATCTAAGGGGTAGATTGAATAAGGAGAGGAGGAAGAGGACAGTGTAGATCAAGGGGGCTAGGAGAGGAGGAAGGATGGCTGTACAGAAAGTAGAGGAAGGGATGACTGCTGGCTTCTTGGCAGGGAAGCGTTCAAAACACCTAGCAGGGCTAAATAACTGTAGTAGAGCAGGTTTAGCAAATGATGCACAAACGTCCTTGGTTCCTTCAAGGAGAGGCTTGGTTCAAGTCCAATAGAGGGATGAGCAGCAGAGTTTATAGTATTGCTTGGTGGATTGGGTGAGCTAGGATTAATTGTAATGTAGGTCTGGGCATCCACACAGGCGTATCCACAGTGGGTAGAACAGGGCCTAAAAGTTCCTTGGTTCCTTCAAGGGGAGGATTGGTTCAAGTCCAATAGAGGGATGAGCAGCAGAGTTTATAGTATTGATTGATGGATTGGATGAGCTAGGATTAATTGTAATGTAGGTCTGGGCGTCCACACAGGCGTATCCACAGTGGGTAGAACAGGGCCTAAAAGTTCCTTGGTTCCTTCAAGGGGAGGCTTGGTTCAAGTCCAATAGAGGGATGAGCAGCAGAGTTTATAGTATTGCTTGGTGGATTGGACGAGCTAGGATTAATTGTAATGTAGGTCTGGGCGTCCACACAGGCGTATCCACAGTGGGTAGAACAAGGCCCAAAAGTTCCTTGGTTCCTTCAAGGGGAGGCTTGGTTTAAGTCCAATAGAGGGATGAACAGCAGAGTTTATAGTATTGCTTGGTGGATTGGATGAGCTAGGATTAATAATGTAGGTCTGGACGTCCACACAGGCATTTCCACAGTGGGTAGAACAGGGCCTAAAAGTTCCTTGGTTCCTTCAAGGGGAGGCTTGGTTCAAGTCCAATAGAGGGATGAGCAGCAGAGTTTATAGTATTGCTTGATGGATTGGATGAGCTAGGATTAATTGTAATGTTGGTCTGGGTGTCCACACAGGCGTATCCACAGTGGGTAGAACAGGGCCTAAAAGTTCCTTGGTGTCTTCAAGGGGAGGCTTGGTTCAAGTCCAATAGAGGGATGAGCAGCAGAGTTTATAGTATTGCTTGGTGGATTGGATGAGCTAGGACTAATTGTAATGTAGGTCTGGGCGTCCACACAGGCATATCCACAGTGGGTAGAACAGGGCCTAAAAGTTCCTTGGTTCCTTCAAGGGGAGGCTTGGTTCAAGTCCAATAGAGGGATGAGCAGCAGAGTTTATAGTATTGCTTGGTGGATTGGATGAGCTAGGATTAATTGTAATGTAGGTCTGGGCCTCCACATAGGCATATCCACAGTGGGTAGAACAGGGCCTAAAAGTCCCATGGTTCCTTCAAGGGGAGGCTTGGTTCAAGTCCAATAGAGGGATGAGCAGCAGAGTTTATAGTATTGCTTGGTGGATTGGATGAGCTAAGATTAATTGTAATGTAGGTCTGGGCGTCCACACAGGCGTATCCACAGTGGGTAGAACAGGGCCTAAAAGTTCCTTGGTTCCTTCAAGGGGAGGCTTGGTTCAAGTCCAATAGAGGGATGAGCAGCAGAGTTTATAGTATTGCTTGGTGGATTGGATGAGCTAGGATTAATTGTAATGTTGGTCTGGGCGTCCACACAGGCGTATCCACAGTGGGTAGAACAGGGCCTAAAAGTTCCTTGGTTCCTTCAAGGAGAGGCTGGTTCAAGTCCAATAGAGGGATGAGCAGCAGAGTTTATAGTATTGCTTGGTGGATTGGATGAGCTAGGAGTAATTGTAATGTCGGTCTGGGCGTCCACACAGGCATATCCACAGTGGGTAGAACAGGGCCTAAAAGTGTTCCGACGCTGAAGCCAGGGGAGCACAGCAGCCAAGAGTAGGTGAGGAGTAAAAGTTTGAAAGATGGTGCCAGAGGATTTGGGAAGAATATGAAACCTCAGGTATAAACCTGATAACTGCCCTATAGTATCTAACCTTGTTCAACCCTATACTAACCTTAAGTCTCTTAGGTCAGCTGATAGTGTTGCTTAAAGTTATCGAAACCTATAACTCACAAGGAGACTCCTTGTATTGCTACAAAATTGCTAAATACTGGAATTCTCTTACTTAACATATTCTATCCATCACCAATGCTCTTAGCTTCAAATAGGCCCTAAAACAATATTTCTCAAACTACTGGATAGGCTCCTGTTCACCCCGAGATTAGCCTTTTTACCCCCCCTTCACTGACTTTCTTCTCACTCTCACTTAGCCTCACATCCTCCTTGGCTATGACACTTTAACCTTTGATTGTCATTTAGTCTTTTTTTTTGTATTAATATATACATACAAGTTTATTTCTAAACTTACTGATATTATAATGAGTGTAATGATTGTTAATGTTGTATCATATACAACATTTTGCTTTTTTATATGGATCTCACTCATATTTTTGTATTTAATGTTTAATGTTTAACTGTGTTACTTCTTTGGAGCTTATCTCCCTGGGTCTCAGCTGAAAACGGGCTATTTGTCCAGTCGGACACTACCCGGTAATCAAATGTAAATAAATAAATACATTTGCTAGTCTAAGAGGTTAAGAGATATGCCTAGCAACAAAAGTTAACTTTCAAGCAGTTACTTGGTATATCGTATAACCACAATGTTATTTGTATAATCAGAATCCATTGTTTTGACCTGTGAAGACAGAGTCTAGTGACAAACCAGTTCTCAAATGTCCATTATTTTGTTTCAATTCCTGTTTACAATACAATGTTACATTGGTGAAAATTGGACTATCTTGCTATAAGTAATTATGAATCCTACCCTACATGTATTAAGCTGCTGTTTTGAAGCCAAAATAGTGTTTTTAGCTAGATTTTACCACAACAGCAAGTGTGCCCTTTTCTCAGAGTATTGGCAGTCTTATAGCTCCTCTTATTGTTTAGGAGGTGCAGTGGACGTAGTCAAGTATACTCCTCATAGAAAATAGTGTTTTACTTATTTTAAATGGCATTTCCATCCCATAATACTACTTGATAAAATATTGGCTGCAGTCAGTTGTGTTTTGACAAATTCATCAACTGACTGTTCTATATCCTTTAAATTGTTATTCCCACCTTGTGTATGAAGACAAGATAGCACAAAAGCTGATCGGTGTATATAGTATATTACTCTGAATAGATTAGTTAGCAGGGTTTCATTTAAAAGCAGCATTTTGTAAAAAAAAATGGACAATAACAGTACAAAAGTATCTATTTGTACCTACTTCCCAGCTTGGAAGGCTAACTAGCTACTTTATACTAAATTTGAGTCAGCTGTTTGTTGGAGTAAGGGGAATTGTTCAATCTACTGCATTTTTGGCATTAGTATATAATAAAACCTATCTGCTATTTAGTGTTCAAACTTAAGGGTGTCAGACATGTCAATTGTTAACTTTTGTCTTATTCCCCATGAAATCATTTTGCCCAAATTGTATGGCTAAATTTAGCCTTCTACAATATAATTTAATTTCTTTAATAGTGTCTACTACATTGAATCCTGTATTGGGAATAAATTTCATACCCTTACTAAACAACATGAAGAATTCCTGACTAATATCTAAATCAGTGTAGTTGAACACATTAAAGCCATTGAAGGAATGTAAGATACCTTGTCCTACATTCACTGCATCACTAATATCATTCTCATCTATGTCAAAACTATTCTTATACAGTGAATTAACGCTTGTTCTTATGGGATAATTAGTAAGCGTATAACAGGTAGACTTATTCGATGTTGACTTCTTCCCTTCCTGAACAGATATATTCCATTTTATTGTTCCCTCCTGTTCCATTGAGTGTACTGCTTCTTGGGGGCTGGATAAAATCTGCCCCCTTGAAAATTTTCTTCCCTGTCCAAATACCTTGGTCTATTCCTGTAACTACTGTGTCTCCCTTTATCTACAGCTAATCTGTCTTGTGGCCAAATATATGCTCTTTTGTACTGATAATGTTCCTTGTCACGTTGGATCTTCCTATTTTTCCTATTGTATACACTAAATGCCTTATTTTCAGCTATGTGAAACTGTTTGTCATAAAAATCCTTCCACTGTTCAAATGCATTATCTTTAATGATATCCTCATTTAACCTTTCCACTTCTCTAACTAAAATAGACAGTTTCTCATATGCCTATAATCAGAAAAATGACGTTATGGACCAGTTTTTATGTGACGAATATGATTTTGTAAATGTGGATGAACATTCATATGTAGTCAGTGATGGGAGGCATTTGAGTATTACAAATGAATCTATAAAAGAAATGATACTGAAGTTGGGTAAAAAATTATTTCAAATTAAGAATATTAAAATTGACAATGCTTATATTGTGAAATGTATTGCCATAAAATTTGTTCCCAAAGGACTTGGATTTTTTAAGCTTCCTTTAGGTATTGAATATAAGGCTGATGTTATGAATTAATTTAACAACATGTTTGATGGATTTGGTTTTGCTTATATGAAACTGTTAATGAAAATTAATGATGAGAAACTGTCTATTTTAGTCAGAGAAGTGGAAAGGTTAAATGAGGATATCATTAAAGATAATGCATTTGAACAGTGGAAGGATTTTTATGACAAACAGTTTCACATAGCTGAAAATAAGGCATTTAGTGTATACAATAGGAAAAATAGGAAGATCCAACATGACAAGGAACATTATCAGTACAAAAGAGCATATATTTGGCCACAAGACAGATTAGCTGTAGATAAAGGGAGACACAGTAGTTACAGGAATAGACCAAGGTATTTGGACAGGTAAGAAAAGTTTCAAGGGGGCAGATTTTATCCAGCCCCCAAGAAGCAGTACACTCAATGGAACAGGAGGGAACGATAAAATGGAATATATCTGTTCAGGAAGGGAAGAAGTCAACATCGAATAAGTCTACCTGTTATACGCTTACTAATTATCCCATCGGAACAAGCGTTAATTCACTGTATAAGAATAGTTTTGACATAGATGAGAATGATATGTGATGCAGTGAATGTAGGACAAGGTATCTTACATTCCTTCAATGGCTTTAATGTGTTCAACTACACTGATTTAGATATCAGTCAGGAATTTTTCACATTGTTTAGTAAGGGTATGAAATTTATTCCCAATACAGGATTCAATGTAGTAGACACTATTAAAGAAATTAAATTATATTGTAGAAGGCTAAATTTAGCCATACAATTTGGGCAAAATGATGAGAATGTGAAATCAACAGGATGTAAGGATCTTATTAAAAAAGTACATACATTCCAGTTCCCAATGCACAGGTAGCAAATTTTGAAAAAATGGTATGTAAAGATATACATTGGTTGAACAACAACATTAAGACAGGAAACACATTTAATAAGTTTTTTAAAGATAATTTAACATTTAATGAACGGATGTGTTTGAATCAATTAATGCATAATAATGAAATTAGAATAATGAAACCAGACAAGGGGGGTGGCATTGTAATTTACAATACTTTTGATTGCAATGCACAAGTACACAATATTCTGTACTTGTCAGGTAATTATGAAGGGGTATCCATAAATCAAATCAATATTGGATATAAAAGGATTGATTTGGCCCTAGAAGAATATTTGATCGACAATAGAATTACCAATGAGACTTATACATTTTTGAAGGTAGATTATCCTCTATTGGCTAACATTATAGGTATTCCTAAGGTGCATAAATCTATTCAAAATCCTCCATTTAGACCTATTATTTCAGGATCCAAATCTAAAACATATAACATGGGAGTTGCTATTGACAGATGGACCAAACATGTATATGAAAATATACCCCATTTGATTAAAGATTCCTGGGATTTTTTAGGTAAGTTATCACCAGATTTATGGAATGAAGATTTGATTTTTTTAACCATTGATGTTATGGACTTATTTTCAAGTATACCCAAAGAAATTGGACTTGAATATTTGAGGAATCATCCCAACTTAAGTTGGGACAAGATTAGCTTAATAATAGATATGATGGCCTTAGTTCTTGATTACAATTATATATTATTTCAAGCCGAATATTTTAGACAGAGTAGAGGTGTGGCCATGGGAGCTTCTTGTGCCCCCATTTTTGCTAATCTTGTTATGTTGGAATGGGAGTCTGTATACCTGTTCAAAAGTAGATTCTATTCAGATATAGCATTTTATGTTAGATTTTTAGATGATTTATTTATTTTATGGAAAGGTCCAAAAGAAAAAATAAGTGAATTTATTGAATATATTAATGGAATGAAGGAGTTTCTTAGATTTACTTATATTATAAGTGAAAAGGGTATTTCTTACTTAGATACGTACATAAGTCATTCTAGTGGAGGTTTTGCATCTAGGATATACAGGAAAAATACATTCTCAAATGATTACATAGAATTTAACAGTAATCATCCACCTTACATATTTAAAAATGTCTTTAAGGGACAATGTAGTAGAGCGGCCCACATGTCTTCCACAAAGGAAGTAATGGAAGTTGAATTGGAGTTTATTTCTAATATGTTTAGTAATAGGGGATACTCTTTAGTCATGTTGAAAGATGTCACAGACTACATAAAAAAGCAATGGGGCAGTAAATATATACCATTATTAGGTAAATTTCAAATTGCTGGTGCGGACATTAATACTAAAAACAATTATTTGGCATGTGAAGGTAGAAATAGAGTGTGCGTTTTAATGTATACACCTTATGTGAACTTAATTAAGGATATAGTAAATAGGCACTGGGATTTGATCACAATATCGGAAAATATTGGTACAAGACTGGGTAGTAACCCGCACTTTGTGTATAAAACAGCCCCAAACATCAAAAGGTTATTGGAAAGGGCAAATACATTTGTCAAACCGAAGAAAACATTAAAAGGGACTAGTAAATGTGGATCTTGTAAACAGTGTGGGCGCATTAATGAAGTGGTAGGCATTAAGCTTGAAGACATTAACAAGACATATGTGAAGTGCAGGGCAGGCAATTGCAATTCCAAGCAGGTAGTTTATTTAGCTACATGCATAGCCTGCCCAGCATTTTATATAGGTAAAACCGAGAGACAAATAAAAAAACGTATTTATGAAAATTATTATAAAATTCAAGTAAAAGATATGAATAATGCATTGTATAAACATTTACATGATAAAGGGGACCAACATTACTTTAAATTTTCCATTATTGATCAGGTAGATAGTTATGCACAAGGAGGGAATTGGAAAATGTTGTTAGCATGGAAAGAAAGTAAGTGTTAAATACTTACAGATGCCACTAGACATCCGGGCATTAATGAAAGCATTAGTATCAAACCTTTTTTAGCTCTCAGCTAGTATTTAATTTTGCACCATTGTATTTGCAGCAGATATTTTACAATATTTAATAATATTTTATAATAAATGAGTTTTTATAGTAAATGAGTATATGATTATCAATTAGTAAATTCTATTTTATAATGATTTTTTAATGGACATTCTAATAGGATATTCCTGATATTTATAGTGAATTTCAAACAGGATTTTTGTATTTCATTAGAGGAATTTTGTAATGAATTTTATAATGTATTATTATAAGGTATTTGTTTATTTGTTTAATATTTGTTAAGTTATGTTATATATTGTGATATAGGAGGATGTTTCTTTAAGTGACTTACAATTTTTGGCGCCAAAGTTGCTATTTAAACTACGGGTATTTTTAAAATACTGGTTCTGAGGAAATCTGTATACAAACAGATGAAAGCGCTTAACCAGTCGAGTTGTCCATATTGTTTTATTCAATAAAAGAGCTTTACTGTTCGAGCTGTGCTTAAGTCCTTCATTCCTGCTCCAGTATTTGTTCCGTGACTTTTTGGTCATTTTACTGTTGCAGTTGTGTACGAGGCTTATTGTACATGCTAGTATAGTTTTAAAGCTATAGAATAATGTGGATATTGTTAATCAGTCTGCTTCAGTTGTTAGTAGTCATGATATTGTCATTGTGGAGCATGCTAAAACATGATCGGTATCTTTGTCTTTTGTGGTCATTAGCATGAGCATTACGAAATGTAACTAGGTGTCAGAAGTTCATAGGTTCATAGTAAGTAAACATGCTTATTCGTGTCTGAGCAATTAAGCAGCCTTTAGTGCAGAATATAACCTGTGGCCTAAAATGTATTCATTTTTTTCTAAGAAAAGTCACCATTTTATTTTTTCACTCTCACAGGAAGTGAGGAAAGAAAGTCCAACTGCTTGAACTAGGAATTCTATCACTACATGGTATTTTAGCAGAAATTTGGAAGCTCTGGACCTAGAAATTCAGTTTAGTTCTGACTGCAAGTAGAATACTCAAGAACCTTTACATTTTACAATTTGCCATATTTATGTATGTTGCAAAGGAAGAAGCCTTGAAGGTATTTAAAACTTATACCTTTCAGGAAGAGGAGGAAGGCTAAAAAAAGCAGCAATAATATAGAAAGTCAGGAATTATTGTCAACCCAGAAAAACAAATCTGCCATGTCCGTCATTTGTTTTTTACAGGACTCCAGAACTCAAAGAAAAGTGTATATGATTACATTACTGGGTTAAAGAATTAAGGCAAAGACTGTAATTTAGTGAGTTGCATGATTTCTTAAGCAACAAAATAGTCTGTGGTATAACATTATCAGAAAATGTGTGGGTTTTTTTTACTTCATCTAAAGATGTGGCTGTATGTAAAATTAGTTCATTACAACATTTTAGTTAAATAATAAATTGAAAATTTAGCATGAAGTGAAAATGCATTCTAACTGTAGTGGTGACCCGAATAAGAACCATGAGATGCCCAGGTTATATGGTGTAATTGAAATTCAAGCTTTATGTACTATGTAAGGCTATAAGCATAAGAGGAAGAAATGTCTAACATTTAATTAGCTTTGCAGAAACTGTGATACAAATAATCATTTTGCAGAAATGTGTACAAGAAAAAATAAGAATGTTGAAATTAATTTTCATATTACTGACTCAATTCCTGAAAATAAAATGTTTGCTGGTAGAAATAAAATGGAAAAAAATGATGCCATGAAATCACAAAATAAACACATGGTGCAATACGATAATTAATCAGCCTCGTAAGGAAAGGTCAGAAAACACAGATAGGGATTGCAAGTTTGTCAAAAAGCACTGTTAAACCTTGGGGCTGAAAGGCAAGTAATGAAAGGAAAGTACTATGCATATTACGTATTTGTTTACAGCACCATATAAAGTGAATTGGGTCAAAAGTTAATGATAAGTGAACATATAAAAAGCATGAACTCCTCTTTGAAACAGTAGTACTAGATCAGTAATGTAACTTATGTAATATTCTACACCATTTAGCTTGTGAAAAGTCTGTCATGATGAAGTACTGAAAGCATGCAAGCACAGAGTAAATGTCTATGGGAACAGTCACACAATTAGAGTGCCATCCTTGATTAGTGTACAGTGCTAAAGATAAGATATCTTACATAAGTATGCAGATTTATTTTAAAACCAGTTCTCTGATGAGGAAAGGAGCAGGAATTAAAATTAATGCAAACTGTAGGTGTCATTAAGAAATATATGTAGTCAGCAGACACAGAGCATAGCATGACCACTGTTGTGAAACAGGATAAAATTTGTATTTTATTGAGTTGCAAAACCTGAATAAAGTAATTAAAATAAAGTGTTACCAGTGATTTGATACAACTTAATACAATTTCCATGTTGTTTTATTTGGAAGAACAGTAGTATTTTCTCAGTTTGACAGTGTTCCTCATAAATCCTCCCTTCCTAGACTCAAGTGAACTTTTTGAGAAGCCCTCAATAAATAAACTTGAAGTAAGAGAGAAACGTCATGTCATACTCAACCATTTTTTTTTATATCCCTTGAGTTTTTGGAGTAAAGATAGAACACTTTTGCCACTTTTAACTTGTATCACTTTGTTGCCCTGGTAGAAGCTCTGTTGGGTCTACAAAGTACTCTGCTTGTTGGGTATACCCTGATGTTTTTTCCTGTCTTAACACATTTTTCATACTGCTCGTAGGTTTTACAGGAATGTTTTTATATTTATTATAATGTGTGGGCAACAAATATTTTGCCTTAGACTCTTTTTATATGTTTTGTTTTCATATGGCCTGAAAGTGAATAATACTGGCTATGGCTAGAAGTACCTGATGATAGGCTTTTGGGATAATTGGCTAACACATCACTTATCCCTGTAGCTGTTCTTTAATAGTGCATGTTCTATTCAACAAACACTTTGTTCTTGTATGAAGGCTCCATCTGAACTTAACGATTAGGATCCCTTTTGGCTGTCTCCCTCAAGTCTTGTAAACTGGAGTCTGAGAGTTAAGGTATGCTCCTTAACTATCCCTTGGCAATCCTCCCTAGTTCCTCTTCTAATTGAAGTTCAGTACTTTCTGATACACTGTGTCTCTGATTTACACATAATACTATCAAGATTTTCTTCTGAAATAACTCCTTCCAGAGGAAGCCCAGTACTTTCCAATAACCATGGCTCGAGTCTAAATTTTTCACTACCACCATGTTCTTTTTTAAAATGACAGTATAGCCAGCCTGTATTGGAAGTATGGACACTAGCTACCGTTAACATTCCCATGTGATAGTCTTAAACCTTGGCTGCGAGTAACATATGTATACAGGCCACTGTGTTGTGAACACTATTTGTGAACAGCATTACCTATTAGAACATATGCTAGGATATCATCAAACACTGCCACCTGCTTGGCTGCCTCCTCCTCTTTCCAGTCTAAATGAACTGATCCCAGTAGCGCCTGAAATAGTGTGCCTCCCACTGGCTTCAGTTAGACACAATGGGAGCACACCCATTGGCTCTAACTGGAGTAGACTTCCCTGGCAGGTAATGTTTATTTCCAATAATAGCAGACTTAATTTTAATTACATTTGCTGATGCATCCTTCTTATTTATGTTTCTTCTACCCTGTAATAAAATACAATACAGGCTTTTTTGATAATCTGGAACATTTACAGTGTCAAGACCAATCATCACTACTATGTTGTACTTTTGTTAGCTCCCTCATGGGGCTTTTATTCTCCAACCAGTTGCTCTGGAAATTTGAACCTTACACACCCCATCTGGCTACCCATGAAACATTATACTCAAAGACCTTGACATGTACTTGAGACAATATTTTGTTTTTGCTTGTGCAACCTGCTGTGAAAGGTTGACTGCCATCCCATGGATTAATTTGTAGCCATGTGTGGTTCTGAATACCCTCTTCTCATACAGTTGTAACCTACTGGCTTCACCATTTCCTTAGGAGTGTTACACTCCCAATTTACATGTCCTCAGGCAAATAACTGAGGATTTGTTTCCTTATAGGGTCTTCTAGCATTTCAGAAGTAGAGACTTGCCTTCTACTCACCCACAGATGAAAGCAAATGCTTCCTTCTACAATATAATCCCCTACATTGTCATGTGTGTTTTTAGGTATTCTCAGTTTTTTTCTTTAACCTTCAGGAGCAAGTTTAAAATATTCAAAGAAGAAATTTTTACCTTTTAAAAGTAAAACAGTCAACATCATTAATGTTTGATATAGTGTGCATTGCCATATTAAAGAGCAGAAGAATTAAAAACTTTACCCATTGACCAGGTAATTTTTTCTTGATTTTACACCCTTTAAAATTCCTAAATAAAACTAGAAAAGCCAATCCCCCTGTTTTAAAGTTTCAGAGTTTCATAGGTATATTATTATTATAGGTATTAATTACTCTCCTTTGTACTCCTACTGTACACTTATTTTATTCTATATTTTTGTAATTCTTGCAAATTATTGTATTATGATTTTAATACAAGATATATATCATGTTAATTATTTAATTTTGAATCCCACTATGCTATTAATCTAATCCAATAATTATTGCATTTACTTTGTTGTATCTTGTACTAATGTTTTTTCTATGTGCATTTTGTTAGAATTTTTTTTCTCCTCAGGTCTCCACTGAAAACGGGCTACCTGGCCCAGTTGGACATTACTTGGTTAACAAAAGTAAATAAATAAATGAATAAATGTACTAGGCTGATGACCACCAATGCCTTTAAGTGTAGCCATGCAAATTAACCCAATTGCATCCCCTTGTAATATGTGCATCTTAACTGAGGTGGTATGTTTGTTAGGTGGGGTGTGTTACTTAGGAGGTTGTTAAGTTATGTTACTAAAAAGTTATGTCTGGTGAGTGGGACATTTGTTTGTCATATAATGGAGTCCCCTATGACAAGAGGCTTTGGTAAATTGCTCACCTTATGGACTTTGTTTTTGGGGGTGCATTAGGTATAGGCTTATGTGTGGTGCGTGGTATTGCATCTGGTGTATGCTTTAGAGATTGCTGAGAATAGGTATTAGGCTTAGGAGGTCTTTGATGTTTGGAGAGATTGCTTTTTAGTGCCTCAGCATAAGATTGTGTGTGTGTGTGTGTGTGTGTGTGTGTGTGTGTGTGTGTGTGTGTGTGTGTGTGTGTGGACACTACATGTGGTGGATGTAGTGTGTTAGTTCTTGACCACCTTGTTTGTATGTGAGATGTTGCCTCCAAAGAAACTGTGTAATTGCATCTCTTATATACCGTGTTGGTTTCCTTAAGGATTAAAAGGTTGTCAGTGAACGTGTGACAATTACTAGATTGTCTCAGGGTGCCCATATCTACCAAGCTGGCTACAGAGACATTTTGGAAATTGCGTATCCATGTTGTCCAGACCTGTATTAGGATGGACTATTAGGTTTTGAAGACTGGGTTTTTACAGAGGTCTTCTAGGGTGGTCTTTAGGGCTAGGGACTATTGTTGAATAATGATAGGATATGGTATTAGTGTTATCTGACCTACAAAGCTGGCTGCTGTGAGATTTACTTTGTGCAATGCATCACTAACCTACAGATTATAGTACTAGTACTAGTTTTATAGGTAAACATCTCTGTGTTTTCTAACTCAGACCAGACCACCATCTACTACACCTAGATGGAATAGCCCACTCCTCTTAATATAAAAACACAAAAATGATTGTTTGAGAGTGTATTCTACCACAAAATAACTTTAACAAGCTAGTTAGCCAAGGTGATTTCAAGTTAATCAGACCAGTATAGCAAGACAGTTTGAGCAAATGCAGTAATTTCAGCCTTAAATACAGTTAAATTCACAATTAAATCAGTACTCTGTCACTAAAATAGCTTGTGAAAATGAGATTTTTCAATACAAGTACTTAGCTCATGCCTGGATGGCACGAGATGCAAGGAAATCACTTCAGAGGCACAGGCAAGGTCACCAACCATTGCTGAGCTCTGAGAATCAGCTAAGAGCCTCACAAACATATCAAATTTATACAGGCACGTAAAGGAAATGGTGTCAATTCAACAGTTAAGTACTAACAAAAATACAAAGTACAAAATAGTGAGGAAACAATTTGGAAATCATCATGACATGTATGAACTGCTTCCTTTGGGTTCTTATGTATGATGAAGATCAGGTCTCTCTGTCTCCGACTGGTGCAGTTTTTCTTTTTCTTCAAGCTTTTTGCTTCTTGGCTCTTTCTCCTGTGCTCAGGCTGTTTCATTCTCTTAGCAGACTTGATTTCCAGGTATTTTATCTTAAACTCTGATCTCTTTAATTCCTTTGTTAATTCCATTTAGGTTTTGGGACCATCTACAGATTTGATTTTATCTGCATGCTTTTCACCTACAGAAACTACCTGTCTGTCTCCAGTGTTAGTGAACTGAATTTCAGTTACAAGCAAGGCTGCCATTTTGTTCTACTTTGCTGTATAGGCATATACATTCTTTGGTTTTGCTCTTCTTAACAGTGACCATAACATTATTCTGTAATCCACAGAGGTCATTTTGCCTGAATCCAAACTACTATGACCAAACAAATAAAGTAACTGCTGTGAAAGATGTATCAGTGTATATATTCCTTGCGATTGCAAGGGTGCCCACACTTTCTATTACCCAAAACTATTTTATAGGCAGTACAAGTCCAATTTTCAATGTTTATCTGCTGCCTACCAAATAAAATGTGATGGACAGGCATTTTAGGGTACTCCTGCACTACTGCCATCAATATTTGTGGAACAATAGAAAAAGAAGTATGGGCTTTGCCTCCCACCTCTGGTATATGTTAGTGTACAATGGCAATTGGCTTCAAGGATGTGTTGTAAATGGTCACTACTACACCTCTGTAAAACTGCATAAAAAGCAGGATTACAAGAATTTGGTTCCTCACAGAAGATGTAATCTTTGTGAGCATGGAGTGAGAGCCCAGTTGCAGCTGTCTGCAGAAGCAGTTGAGTTTTGACATGATAGCTGAGCCAGGGTCGGCCTTGTAGCACTGGATTTTGGAGTTGTATGAAAAGTCTATTTCCTGGAGGGGATTTGTCAACTGAACATTTATATTGAGAAAGGTGAGACTGTATCAGAATTGTAACTGCTCCTTGTGGCCTGGCTGTGACTGATTCAACAGTTATCTTGATACACAAAGCTTATACAAGTATACTTTTTATCACTTAATCTGTTTCAGTGATGGTTAGCAAAACTGTGCTGCACTTATTTGCTTGATATTGCTGGTCTCTGTGTCTGCATTTTGTTTTTCTGTTTTAGTGATAGTTAACAAAACTGTGCTGTGTTTATTTATTTACTCAATATTGCTGGTCACTGTCTAGATTCTGTTCAGCTGGTTTCATAGTGAGGGCTCCTTTACTTTCTGTTGAAGCCAGCCTATCCAAGGTGTGACCACAGCTTTTTGTGCTGATAGCCTGAGGCTCTTAAGTTTTCCTTTATACTACTGGTATAAGGAGTTACATTTCTGTGAGACTGTAGCAGTATTGTGGCTACACCTTGTGGCTTGGCTGTGACTAATTCGATAGCCATCTGGATACACAAAGCTTATGTAAGTATACTTTTTTGCATTTAATCTGTTTCAGTGATAGTTAACAAAATTGTGCTGCATTTATTTATTTGCTTGATATTGCTGGTGTCTGTGTCTGCATTTTGTTTTTCACCCACCATCCTGTATTTTTAAACTTGGTGGCTTTGGAATTGCCCGCTCCTGCTGTAAATTTGATTTTGGACACTCCTCCCAGTCCCATCTCATTTGCTTACTCTACTGAGTACAGTGTGATCATTTGGGAAGGCCAACCCCCTTTGTTTCTTAATTTTGAATTTCGTCCCTCTCCACTAAAAGAAAATAAAAAAATGTACACTTTTTTCAACTGCTTTTACTGTAATTGTGTTCTTCCTACTTTATTACCTTATTTTGCCTCGCTGGTTGCTCTTAAGTGTTGAAGTGGTTTTATTCTGCTGTATTACTGCTTGTTAGTAGTCTGATTAAATTTGTCTGTTATTCTAAACATTATTCTTAGTTTTGGTTTTAGCACTTGGGCTTCAGGCCAGTTATTTTACATTTAAGAAGGCTTTTGTGGTGTGCACTCTTGTGGACAAATCCTTATCAAAACCCTCTCTATATAAGTCCATCCAAGTTTCAGAACACTATGTCTGGACAATTCCCATCAGTTTCTCCTGCCAGCCTGGTTGACATGGGCATACTGAGACAGTGTAGCAACTGCCTCATGTTCACTGACAACCGTCTTCTCCTAGCACATAATTCTTCTATTTGCGAAAAATGCATCTGTATCAGTAATCTGGAATCTATGCTCTCTCGTGCCACAGTCAGTACTCCTGACAAAGAGGAAATTGCAGGTACAAACACCATACCACCCACATCACATAGTCAAGCACAATACACACACACATCTATGCAGAGGTCCTCAATAAAAACTTACCTAAACAGCAGAGACCTCCAAAACGCACTCACAAACATTCCACACACAACCCCAAACACATCACAGACCGCATTCTGCACCATCATCTGCAAGAACTAGCCTCACCATTGAGCACCCTATTCAAACATAGCCTAAGTACAGACTTCATTCCAGCAGAGTGGAGAACTGCCATTGTCATTCCCTTGCACAAAGGTGGTACCACCCCTGGAACTATCAACCCATTAGCTTGACAAGTCTGATCTGTAAGGCCATGGAATGTGTTATTGTGGACCTCATAAACAAGGGCATAGACAATCTTCAAGCACTTGACTTTACCCAGTTCTGATTCTTCAAGGGCAGATCTTGCCTGTTGAACCTGATTGACTTTTTGAGACTGTCACCAAGGCCCTGGATGAGTGAAAGTCCATTCATACAGCTTACCTTGACGTGGCCAAAGCCTTTGACACATCAGCCACTCAGGCATCATTGAAAAGCTAGCACAACTTGGCGTAAATCCCTATCTCATCAGGTGGGTGGCCAACTGGCTTACTGATAGGACTCACAAGATCAAAGCTGGTGCCTCTACCTCTGACAAGAGACCTGTCACTAGTGGTGTTTCCCAGGGATCTGTCCTGGGACCCCTACTGTTTGGCATCTACTTATCAGAGGTCCAGGCAAAAACAAAAGGCCTGTGGCTGGCCAAGTTTGCAGACGACTGTAAGTTGGGTGCTGTCATTGACTCTCCAAATTATAACATACTACAAGAGGGTCTCACAGCAACAAATGACTGGTGCCAAAATCATGGCCTTAAGTTAAACACAGAAAAATTTATTATCATACCATTCAGCAAAAACACAGCCCCTTTTGTTTACCACATCAGTGGCAACCCTGCAAGCACACAACCTGTGGTGACAGACCTGGGTACACAGGTTGACAACAGTCTGACATTCAACCATCATGTAGCAGCAGTGATCTGAAAAGCCTTTTACTTGGTTCATCTCAAAAGTAAAGGGATTGCATCCAGAAAAACTGAGGTTATTACCTCTTTGTACTCCACCCTCACTAGGCCAATAATTGAGTACAACACCACATTTGGTATGTACCTTTCCAAACACCTGCACCAACTGGAAAGGACACAGAAATACCTCACAAAGAGAATCCATGGCCTCAACACCTGTCCAATGTGGACAGGCTCAAATCACTATCACTCTGCTTGGTGTCATACAGACTGCGCACAGGTGATCTGTTTCTCGCCTACAAGGCAATCTTGTACCCTGCCCTACTAGAGATGCTGCATATCCATAAGTCTAACTTCTTGAGCATTACCTGATCAAAAGGCCTAAGTCTAATATGTCACATTAACAAAACCTGCTGGGGAGACAGGTTCGTCTTCCAGAGGCTGCCCCATCTCTGTAATAGACTCCCCATACACGTTAAACAAAGTACATCGCTGACCCTCAAGCGCAACCTTGATGAGTGGAATTTGTCCCAGGGGTTCCACCTGTGTCTCTCACTGACAGGGGTGACAAGTGCTGATTGAGGTTTCTTTTTGGGGATAAACTCTTGGCTAGGCTTGTAAGGGCCCTAGGGCCATTAGCCTAGTAACTACTTATGATCCTATGAAAGTAAATTGAGGTATTGTTAAATTTTCTTTTGCCAAGTGTGCTAATGTCACTTTATTCAAGTGGACTACAATTCTGAATAAGTCCCCTGTCCTTATAATGGATTTTATATCTATATATTTCTGCCGAGGGCATTTATAAGCCTAGCCAGAGTGTGTCGGCTTTCGCCACCCCATTGATTAATTAACTGATCCTCTGTCAAGCAGAGCCAATGAAGTGATCCCAGGGGTGTATTTTCTGTTACCCATCCACTCGTCAAAGTTTCTCTTGAAGAGTGTTAGTGAGGGGCTGTGCCTAATATAGTTTAGAATTTTGTTCCAAAGCATGGGTAGTCTCTGTGACAGGAATCTATCCCTCCAGCATGTTCTATTTATTGTTGTGGTGAGGTTTAGCTAAAGTGACATTAGCACACTTGGCAAAAGAAAATTTAACAATACCTCAATTTACTTTCATAGGATCATATGTAGTGGCTCACAGTGACTTGGATTTCTTTAGGTGGAGCATGTCCATCAATTCTGAGTTGGACATGGCTTTGTAAGTCAGGCAGAGATCACCTCTGAGTAAGCGATATGCCACTGAGTACAGCTGGAGTTTTTTCAGTCGGGCTGCGTAGGACATATGTTTGAGGCCAGTAAACCTCTTGATGAGGTACTTTTGTGGTGTTTCCAGCTATTGGAAGTGTCTTGTGAGATACATCCCAAATGGGGCGTTGTACTCTATGATGGGTCTAATGAGAGTAGAGGGACACTATAACCACATTATTTCTAGATGCGAATCCTTTAGTAATTAGATGGGCCACATAGAAGGATTTCCTAACTACTTTGGCAATATGATTGTCAAAGGAGAGATTACTATCTACCTGGGTCCCCAGATCTCTTATTACCTCTTCTTTATTAAGGGGGCTGCCACCTATGTGGTAATTTGTGGGTGCTTTGTTTTTCCCAAATGGGATGACTATGCATTTTTTGGCATTTAGCTTGAGGCCATGACTTTGACACCAGGTGTCCGTGTCAGTAAGGCCCTTTTGGAGGATGTCCATGTCAGCTGGAGAGTCAATTATGGCTCCCAGTTTGCAGTTATCGGTGAACTTGGTTAGCCATAGTCCTCCTTTGTTTGCCTGTACTTCTGAGAAGTATATGCCAAACAGTAGGGGTCCCAGCACTGAGCCTTGCGGGACACCACTTGTGACTGGTTTAGAGTCAAACCTGGAGCCCGCTATTCTTATGTGAGTTCTGTCTGTAAGCCAGTTGGCAACCCATCTCATGATGTAGGGGTTTATGTTCAGGCTGGTGAGTTTTTCTGTAATATCTGAGTGGGGAATTGGCGAGGTCAAGGTAGGCTGTGTGAACCACCTTTCCTTTGTCTATGGCCTTGGTGACTATCTCGAAGTCAACTAGGTTTAGTAGGCATGATCTGCCCTTAACAAAGCCGAACTGGGTCAGGTCAAGTGTTTGGAGGTTCCCAATGTCTTTGTTAATGAGTTTCATGATGATGTGCTCCATAGCCTTGCAGACCAGGCTAGTCAGGCTTATGGGGCGATAGTTACCAGGGTCAGTTGTAACCTCTCCTTTGTGGAGAGGAATAACTGTTGCTGTGTGCCATTCTATGGGCATGTAGCCTGTGGAGAGGC
>NC_056745.1:516945084-517005084 GCF_019279795.1 Protopterus annectens
TTCTTGAAGCTCTGACACTCTGTGGGCAGAAGTAATAGCCACTAAAAATATGTTTTTCCATGACAAAAGTTTGAGATCACATGAGGAAGCTGGTTCAAATAGCGGAAGAATTATGTGGGAAAGTATAAAATTTAGATTCCATGGAGAAAAGGGAGATTTCACAGGTGGTCTAATATGAAAGGTCCCTTTGAGAAAGGCTTTGGATAATTTTTTGTGACATAATATTCAATCCTTCAAATCCCAAATGAAAGTTAGAAATGGCAGCAAGTTGAACACAGATTGTTGCTGCTGCAGCTACTTCATTGAATATCATGGTTAAGAATTCTAGAATAGTGGCCATAGGGGCTTGGTAAGGATCAATATTGTTTTTAGAGGCCCATATAGAAATTTTTTTCCATTTGCTGAGGTATAGCTTCCTCAGAAGATTTATGAGAGGATAGTAGAATTTGCTTCGTCTCATTGGAAAGGTTATGGAACCTGGCTATTATGGGAATTGGAGCAGCCAAGCTGTCAGCTTCAGGGACTGCAGACAGGGATGAAGTTCCCCCGATGAGTGCGTCAGAAGGTCCAGAACTGGGTCCAGAATCCAGGGGTTCTCCAAAAGATGAAGTCAAAGGAAGGAGAATCAAATCTGACGAGGCCAATGAGGAGCTATTAGAATAATAACCATTATTTAAGGGTTCCCCCCTCCCATCAAATACCTACATCAGTTAAGAAGAATTGCCCAGAAAATACTGTGGACCCAGCAAAGAAGTTTGAGAGAATCATAGCCTGAAAGTAGTGAATGCATGTTAACTTTCTTGGCTTAGTGTACTTTACATAATGTACTCCCTTAAGGACAGCTGACTAACTTTAGTGTGGTCAAACGCTGCATCACAGATTAGCGGCAGGCATCACCCCCCATATATCTGTTACCTTCTTAGTTATACTGCACTCCTTTTCCTCTATAATCTACAGTGCACCTTTGCCTCTTCCTACCCACACTCCAGCTCCCTGAATGACACAACACATCTCTGATATAATGACTATTTTGTTTGAATTTAGTCTAAGGTTACTTAACTGCCACATAACTACCTTCCACCCATATAGAATACATACTGCAGTAATAGGCTCTCTTTCACATAACACTGATAGTCTCCCAAACTCTCCAGTGTTCTTGGACTACTGTCTCTAGGTCCTAATCCCTCCCCTTTTCATCTGCAACACTCCTGTACCTCCTGTCCATCTCTCCTGTCCCCTCCCCCTTACATCCTTCCTTCCAAGGAAGTCCATCAATCCTGTCTCCTCTCTCTTACATCCTTCCTTCCAAGGAAGTTTACTTAGGGAACCCTGTTGGCAAGGCACCATTTTCAAACTGTCCTAGCCTCCCCATAGATGCTGCCACTGCTGTGCTTGCTAGCTTGTTAGTGGTAAGGAATTTGTACTGTTATTTTTTATTTCTGTACATGCGATAGCATCTGCTGAAGTAAATTCATGTTTAAGGAACTGTAGAATGTTTTTTAGAGTTAACTCTGCTTCATGAATTAACCCACAGGCAAGCGGAAACCACGAGTGCAACTGTACATCGTAGAGGTTTTAAATAACTATGTCATGGTTGTAAATTGTGTCTGCATTGCCATATCTTTTAGAAAGAGTAAATGCAAGAGTACTCTAGCTCCTATATTTAGTTTATTAGCATTGCATGCTGTATGCTCTATGTTAAATACTTGAATTAGCCTGATTATTGCCTTATCTTTTAGAAACAGTTTATTTGGTTTAACAGCATTGCGTGCTGTATGTTAAATACTTGAACTAACCTGATTATTGCCTTATCTTTTAGAAACAGTATAGGCAAGCGTATACTAGCGACTTTAATTAGTTAAACAGCATTACGTTCTGTATGCTGGCTGTTACATACTTGAATTGGACTGATTACTGGCCTACATACCATCCAAGTGCATTGCCTTATATTTTAAGAACAGTAAAGGCAAGCACAGAACAGATCCTTTAATTAGTTAAACAGCATCACGTGCTGTATGCTGTCTGATATATAATTGAATTAGCCCGATTAGTTTTGGATACTGGCTTACTTAACATCCAAGTGTATACATAATAGCCACACTAGTATATCTGTCAGCATTGCCAGACGTTAAAGTGGTAATTCACTGTCTCCTTAAAACGCTTAATGGTTACAGCAAAGGCTGGCTATAATATAGCATAGTGACTCCCGCTTGCATTGGATATAGCTTATTAATGCTATGATTAGTTAGAATGTTGATGAATACATCCTGTACTTATTAGATAAAACTTGATAGTTGAGTCCTTGTAACCTACTTTTTTGTGTGGACAACATTTGGCTTGGGTTAAGGGTCTAAATAACTGAAAATTAAGATTCTGCTTGACCTGCAGGAGTAAACGGAGTTGGAGACATATCCAGCCTCCTCTCATTGTACTGAGACATTTAAATGTACTCTCAGATACCATAGCTCCACTTGGCTTACTGTTTCATGGATATTTCTACATGTCTGTGACCTTGCAGTTTCTAAATTGGTCTTGCTGTTTGATGACTGCACTGTTAAAGTAAGATAAGTGAACACCTCCTGAACTGTTTTTTTGCTGTTTATAAGGTAAAGCTGCTTAAATATAACACTTGAATGACCAACTTGCTGTACTAGAACCTTGTATACCATGGTAGTAGTGCAAAATCAAAAAGAAAAAGAAAGCAAGTTTTGAACAAAAAGCCTGTCCTAGCCTGTATGCAAACACCCTGAGTACTAACTATCTCTTTCCCTCCTCCAGACCATTCATAACTATTATTTAAGGGTTCCCCCTCCCATCAAATACCTACATCAGTTGAGAAGATTCACCCAGAAAATACTGTGGACCCAGCAAAGAAGTTTGAGAGAACCATAGCTTGAAAGTAGTGAATATATGTTAACTTTCTTAGCTTAATGTACTTTACATAGTGTACTCCCTTATGGACAGCTGACTGACTTTAGTGTGGTTAAACGCTGCATCACAGATTAGCGGCAGGCATCACCCCCCCCATATATATGTTACCTTCTTAATTATATTGCACTCCTTTTCCTCTATAATCTAGAGTGCACCTTTGCCTCTTCCTACTCATGCTGCCCACACTCCAGCTCCCTAAATTACACAACACATCTCTGATATACTGACTATTTTGTTTGAATTTAGTCTAAGGTTACTTAACTGCCACATAACTACCTTCCACCTATATTGGATACATATTGCAGTAATAGGCTCTCTTTCACATAACACTGATAGTCTCCCAAACTCTCCAGTGTCTTGGACTACTGGCTCTGCCCGCTCTGTTCGCTATGCTCACTTCTCTACCCTACCCCATTCCCACCCACCCCATATCAATTACATTTATAGTTAGACACCAAACCCTCTATCAGTTCCCTCCCATCCAATTAGAGTTTCACACCACACATATCACTTACAAATCAACACCCTTACTATCACTCATTAGTATATCAAACCCACTTACTTTAAGATACTATCCTTAAGCACTCTTCACCAAACATGATGAACTATAAACAACAGTCCCACTTAATAAAAGCACTACTTTACCTATGTACTATCATCACCTTTCTTCTGCTCTCCTACCTCTCTTCTTACCACACTCCACTACATATCAGTACCCCCACAATGGAAAACTGAACCTCTATCCACTTCCCTGAAACTTTGTAACTTCCCTATCACATCACTAGACCTCACCTCCTCTAGATCAGTCTCTTACTCCCACTACAAACTGTCAGTCAGAACTAACCCTCACTCTTCATTAAAGCATACTAAATTACTACACAAACTAAACTGTATCTTCACCTACTCCACAAACTCATTTGTTGTGGTGACATTCACCCTAATCCAGGGCCCACCACAACACCCTACACAGACTCTAATCAGCCATACCCCCTATACTATAGACCTATCTCCCCTCTCCTCTTAATTAACATAAATGCAAGAAGTATACTTAACAAAATACAGGACCTTCATGCCCTTCTAGCTGTATATAAACCAGAAATAGCAGTGCTAACTGAAACATGGTTTAAACCAGAGCACCATAATAATGAGATTACAGCCCCTGGCTATAACATAATACACAGAGATAGAGTAGAGAAAAAGGGAGGTGGCATAGCAATATTGTTCCAAAATCATCTCACCATTGAACAAATTGATTATAACACCCAAGAAATCAAAGATGTTGAACTAATCCTAAACTCAAACATATCATTATTGCAGGTGGCTACATTCCACCTGGCAATAACAATACTATAATGGAAAACCTGCTAAACTGGATCTCAAACTCCATGCCACAAGAAACTGTACTATTAGGTGACTTTAATATTGACTGGCTGATAATTGAATCTTGTTATAACAAAATAGCCAAGTTCGCTACTAAAACCTCATACAAATCCCACCACTGTCTCGCCCTTAAACAACTCAATTGGCTCAAGCTACCTCAACTACTTCTGTTTAATCAACTCACAATAGCACATAATCTCTTCTACCTTCCAGAAAAAAACCCTGCACTTCAAAATATAATTAACCCCCACATCCCTACCAGAGCCTTACCATTTAGTTCTCAGAACCTAATAAGCATTATCAGACACACAAATGATGCTGGCAAATCTCTCTTTGCCTGAACTATTGCCAAAATCTGGAACTCACTACCTAGCCAAATAACCTCCACTATTCAATTTAAGAAACTCCTGAGAACCCACTTCTCAAACAATTGGCTTTGTTCATGCTACTCCCCGGGTTAATTTGCACCAATACCATGTTCAAGGATTCTACTAAAGGTCCCCTAATTTCTTTCACAATCACTAGTTATTTCTGTAACAAAATATTGAGTACACTCATAATTTAGAAATAAAAAAAAATGTTCTTGTGTGTTTATGTTTTATATTCTATATAAACCCTACTACTAGAATGCTGAATGCTGACTTTACTAAAGGAATTGTTAATCTATACATAACTTATGTTTCTATGGAACCTATATCTCTGTAAGATATTCTTGTGTCATTTCTTTATGACATGCTATTGGAGCTTTTCTCCCCAGGCCGCCGCTGAAAATGGATGTGTCCAGTCGGACTTTCCCAGTTAACAAATGTAAAATAAAATAAAAATAAAATAAATAAATAAAATAAAAAAATGGTCCTTCCCACGACTTTTGCTTTCTGTAATACCTTGGGTATCAATGGAATTGATGGGAATGCATAAAGGAGACCCGGGGGCCAATCGTGAATGAATGCACCCCTTTGGGCTTCTCCCGCAGGAGGAATCAGGGCAAGTAGCTTCTGCATTTCGTGTTCATGTGACTGGCAAAAAGGTCGCAGCAAGGCTGGCCCTACCTGCGGAATATCCTGTCCGTTATTTCCGTCTTGAGGGATCACTCATGGGGCAACAAAATTGCTCTGTTCAGCTTGTCTGCTATCACTTTGGATTTCCCTGGGATGTGCATTGCTAACAGAAAGCGCTGGGTGGAAATAGCCCACTGCCATACTCTGAGGGCCTTGCGACAAAGGGGGTATGATCTGGTTCCTCCCTGTTTGTTCAAATATCAGACCAGTGATATGATGTCCATCTGAATCACAACTGTACCCAGAGGAAGAGAGTCCTGGAAGTACTGCAACACCAAAAGTACTGCTCTCATCTCTAGGACATTGATATGCAGATGTGTCTCTTGATTGGTCCATGTGCCTTGGGCTGTCTTTCCCTGAAAATGCCCCCTCCACCCTATCAAGGAAGCATCCGTGGTCACTGTGGCCACTGGAGGGGGTAACACAAATGGGCGTCCTATTGTAACATGAGGTGAGGTCAACTACCACTGAAGGTCCTTTTTGCAGGAATTTGTGATCATTATCTTGTGAGACATAGGGAGCTCTTGGTAAGACCACTGAGTGAACAACAGCCATTACAGTATCCGCATGTACATACGAGCCAGAGGTATGGCTAGAATTGCTGCTGCCATCATTCCTAACAATTTCAGAACTTCTGATGGTGGTGCCTTGTTTTTGGATATTAAAATGCGGACATGCTGATGGAGAAGTAAGACTCTTTCTACTGGAAGTCTTAGTGTGGTGTGAGCAGGACGGAAAGACACCTGGTGGTGTCCAATTCTGCTCCAATAAAGATGATATGCTGTGATGGTGACAAGGCAGATTTTTCTCAGTTTATTGTAATGCCCAGCTGATTGCAGAGTGACAGAGTGGACTCCCTGACCTGCATGAGTTGATGATTGGTGGTGGCGGTAAGGAGACAATCATCTAGGTACAGAAACACTTGGAATCCTACACATCTCAGGTGAGCTGTGACCACTGCCATGCATTTGGTGAACACTCTGGGGGCTGTAGTGAGACCAAAGGGCAGGGCTCAGAACTGGTAATGATTGACTCCCAACCAGAAGCGCAGATGATCCCTGGATGGCCTAGCCATTTTTATGTGTTAGTACACATCCTGGAGATCTATCGAGCACATCCAATTGTCTTTCCCTAAGAAGGGAAGTATCGACTGACACGTGACTATCTGAAACTTCTCTTTCTTTACAGATTTGTTTAGTCTGTTGAGATCCAATATAGGTCTCCAGTCCCCTGTCTTTTTTGGAACTAAAAAGAATCTTGAGTAAGTTCTGGATCATGTCTGGTCTGCTGGGACTGGTTGGATGACTCTTTTTCTTAGCAACATCTGGACCTCTACAGTTGCTTGTTCCCTGTAACTGGGTGGAACATCTGGGATTTTCCTTGTCGGTGGAGGGTGTGTGGCGAATGGGATGAAGTATCCACTGGAAATGATACTTTGTACCCAGTTGTCATTTGTTATTTTGAGCCAGACATCTGGGTACAAAGATAAGAAAGCCCCGACTGCCTCCAGAGCAGGACAGTCGAGCCTCTTTCAGGAGCACTGGTAGGGGCTTCCCAAAGAAGTGATCTCTGTTGCCCTGGTTTCGCGGACCCCCTCTGCCAGGGCAGCGTCTTCCATTATTTCCCCCTCCTCTGCCCCTGAAGGGGGGTTCACCACGTGTGTCCTGAAAGGCTCATTGGGCTTTTTGGAACCACATTTTCCCTCCCTTTTGACCCTTGGGGTAGGGTCTGGTAGGGGTGGAAAAATGGACTCTGAAGGCAGACAGAGTCTTTCCGTCCTGCTCACACCTGGTTAAAGTTTCCTTAACTTTGGGCCCAAAAAGGGATGAGCCATCAAAGGGGGTATTTACGAAGGATGACTTGAAAGGGCTTTGCAAAGGAACACAAGCTCATCCAGGAGTGTCTCCTAAGAGCAACTCCTGTACTCGTTACCCTACTCATTCCATCAGCTGCATTTGAAATGAGACACATGGACGAGTTCACTATGGACTTGAGGGTAGCAAGCTGGGAGGGAACTTTGTCTCTTGCTCCTGCAGCTACTGTACCCTGAAGAGTATCTCCCAGCTCTTTAAGGAGATCTCTTTGTAGTCTCATAAAATGGGTTAAATAGTTAAGCGAACAAAGTGCAAAAGGCGCTGAACTAAACATGCGCTTATCAATTCATGATCCTGGAGTCTCTGTTAGGAGGATGGATAGATGAGGAAGTTTCAAAAATTTCCTTTTTGGTGGCTGCTGCCACCACCATGGCATCAACTGGCACACCTTTGGTCAAGAATGATTTATCTAGGGGGGGGCATATATGAACTTATTAGGCCTCCTAGAGATGGGCTTCATGGTGTCTGGTGACTCCCACTCCTTTCATGAGACCAGCTGCATAAGCTCATCGAAGGGTAGAGATACCCAAGAGGAAGAAGGCTGAGACTCGAAAGCCTTCAGGAGAACTGACTTGTCCTCAGTAGGGTTGGTGGACTGCAAGTCACCCCTCTGCCTAAGGATTTCCAGTATCTCAGCAAATGAGATATCCTCAGAGGGAGACTGTGGGGACCCTTCTGATTCATCCAAGTCAGTATCAGATGTTAATGACTCCTGAGGGGAGTCCAAATATTTCCTCTTACACACTCTCTTCCTGGGAACCTCATCAGTGGGAGCTTCTGGTGAGGTCTCGGAAGAGCATGGGTCACCAAATGGGGCTTCCTGAGGCTCTGGGTCTCTGTGCTTAGCTAGGATCTGTGAAGCAGAAGCAGACACAGGTGCTTTAGGGGATGAAGAAGCCGGACCTGAAGTTGAGGATGTCTTGGGAGACATAACTCTTCTCATGGCTTCGAAGGCACCCCTGCTCCGATGCAAAGGGACCAACAGATCCGAGGAAACCATTGATACCCCTGGCACCAGGACAGTGGGCTCCGAGTCCGAGGTAGGAGCCAAGCTCATCTGAGCCGAAGTCCCAAGAGGCAAAGTCAGAACCAACAAGTCGGTTCGACTATCCTCCCAGGACCTGACCAGAGAGTGTCTGCTCCTAGAGTCCTCGATTGGTGCCAAGGACGTCAGAGTGAACGGAGCCAAAGACACTGGAGTAGGCATCAGTTCCGAAAGCTCCACAATCGGCAAGTCTGACTCCTCTGGTTCTGAAGGACTGGTATGGCTCAGAGGAGGAAGAGATGAAGCTGGCATAAGGGTCTTTGGCTTCGAAGCCACCTGGGTCAGAGCCAATAATTTTGCAAAGGCCGGTGCCTGGCCTGAAGAAGCTTTTGCACCACCCGATCCACATCCAAATCTGAGAGGCTTACAGAAGACCTAGATGAACGAACCGATGGCACTGACTGAAGAAGTGGAGATTTTGGAATTTCGGATACTCGTTCCAAAACTGGGGACTGGCTCCGAAAAGAAAAGACAGTCGCTTCAAGACCTGTGGAGCTGATGTCACAGACTCTTTTGACTTTTTCAATTTTTTTGAATCCACAGAAGTCTTAGAGGACTTTGAGGACTTTCTAGATCTATCCTGGTCACTCAAAGCCTCCTGGAAAGAGGGTTTCAACAAACTCAATGAGCTTCCTTTTTCTCTCTTGGAGGACTCATGAGGAAAAAAAATGGCAAATGGAACATGTTTCTTGTAAGTGCAAGGCTCCCAAGCAGTAGACACAATTCACATGGCAGACAGTAACAGACATCTTCTGCCCACATTTAGGGCATTTTTTAAACCCTGACTTAGGGTGTTTGTCCTTGTCATCAACCATGACAGAAATGGACACACCCAACAAAAGCAATATAAATTAGCTTTCTAATAAAAAACAGGCTAACTATAAACACACACACACAACCACACACACACAAGCCTTTTAATCTAAGGCTAACTATAAGTAGTAATAAACCTTCTAATAAAAAACAGGCTAACTATAAGCACAGACACACACAAGCCTTTTAAACTAAGGCTAACAAGCACACACACACAGATAATCTTAACAAGCAAGTTAACTCTAAGAATTATGCTAAGGAAAAAAGTGACAAAAAGTCACTGAATAAACACTTACTAATCACTAAGTAATCACACAATACTATACTAATAACAAATGTGACAATAGGTCACTGAATAAACAATTTTTATAGTCAGAAAAATTTAAATAGGCCTATAAAGAAAAACGAGGCCAAATATATAGCTAAGAAAGCACACAGTGAGGGGAACACTGCAGATAAAGCTTTAACAGCTTATCTAACCAAATTATCTAACTATTCTATCAATAAGCTAACTACAATTTGAAAATTGAAAAGTATTAAAGTTTTTACTGGACCAAGCTAGCAAGAACCTCTGATCAGTTGCAGCAGCAAACTAAATCTGAGGTAAATCAGGGTGCATCATGGGATAGGGACTTGGCCTCGAGCTACTTGAAATCCTCAAGCTTTGTAGTAGGTACTGACTTGGAGCCAAGGGATTGACTCTGAAACCATCAGTAAAGAATGAACGGCGAGATAGAACAACTTCACATCATGGGTTTCAGTGAGTAAAATATCCAGTGTGGGGTGTGGGTGCTGGGTATACTGTCTTTACACCATGGTACTCCCCAATACATGTCCCAAGGTCCACTGTATGAGGACCACTGTCACCATCAACCATACAGGTAAATGATTACACTATCCAGTCCAATGATGCATGTGCTGTGTGCAAAGTATCTGTAAAAGAATGGAATCACTGACAAGGTAGTTAGCACTGTTAAACCCAGGTCTCTCAGATGTGTCTATGACTGTTATCTGTTTGCCAATGTGTATATGACAGTATGTCATACTATGTATTGTTCATTAACACCCAGTACATCCCCCTATTACCATACTGCACAAGGCCTGGTGATGTTCTTCACTTAACAAGAAACTTGGGATACACCTAATCTTAAAAGCTGTGTGGTGTGTGAAATTAAGGCCAAACATATTAGTAGGAATAAGTACCTAGGTAAGAGTTCTACTCTCAATGTTGCCAAGTAAGTGTGTGTGTATGTGTGTATATGAATGGATCTACTTCAGTTTGCAGAAAATACATGTCCCAGGAGGTTATCTGTCCGAGAACAGACTGGCAAATGCTAACATGTCAAAGGAATCATCTTGTGGAAATTCATTCCATCAAAACTAGTAGTAGATGTGTAAATGCCCTCTTCCCCACTCTACAGCGAAACTGGAGTTGGTATATATAGTTGGGTGTGGATGTTGTGGGCACAGCCACCCTCATTGGGGTTATTGTTGTGTGTATCCCCCTGCTCAGTCTGCTGTAATACTGTACAGTTTATGTTAACAGGATAAGTAGCTGTGCCACACACACCAGCACACCTACGTTTACCAACTCCAGGATTGCACTATATTGGGGAAGAGGACATATACCCTGCCAGTACCATTGTCAGTGACATTAAACTAGTAGACTGATTATTTACTGATGTGATGTTTTGCCTATTTTGTCTTGGTGGAATTACATAGGCTAAAATGGGTTCACTGCAAAATTAAGTACATCCATGTATACAGTATTCTCTGTGTACTGCATCAACACCAAAACCTCTGTGTATGTGTGTTATACACAAACATGTGGTGTGCACCACCCAGTACACTTGCCATTGTCCACTGTAGAAGGGATGCTGACATCAGCCACCATGCACTCAACTGTATACACCCCTCAGACCTATCGGCCATGTGGCACATGCAGTAACTGTTATACAGACCTGTTACTTGTGTTCAGCTATATCCAGGATATGACACAGTAAATGTGTCACCACAGTGCCATATCCCTTGTAGGAAACAACAGCAGACCAACATCCTGCTGACACACAGACACCTACAACACAAACTGAATACATTATGGAGACCAAAATCAGTCAGTGTTAATAACCGCTATAATGCATCATGGCTGGACAGCTACACATCCTGACATGTAAGCATTATACTTTCCAGCTGAAAACATGTTACACAGCATTACATTGCTAAACCTTAGTACATTCACCCATCAGTACCGTATTAGCCTGTTCCTGCATTGATGGTATGGATGACAGGTATTATCATATGCACAGGGTGTGTTGTGGGTTTGCCAGAGACTTAGGCTGAGCCTTTTGGTTGACATCATGTGTGTGTGTTAGGGGGCTTTTTTATCAATTGGGCTGTGCAGATGTGGTGCGTGTAGGTATGGAGGTGCCCTAGCTGTGTTGGTGACATGTGTCTGTGTGTGTGTGTGTGTGTGTGTGTGTGTGTGTGTGTGTGTGTGTGTGTGTGTGTGTGTGTGTGTGTGTATGTATGCACACAGTTCTGCAATGTGGCTGCCCTATACAGGGGTTTGTTGCACAGCTGCAGACCATACATGGCAGGGTGTGCAGTTCACTGTCTCTGGCCATGGACATGAGAACTGTGCCTGCTAGGGGTTCCATGGGTACTACCAGGTAAAAGCCGAGATATGGTACTCTCCTCTAATGATGTAAAATGTCCGCTGGATCTGGGTCCCTGTTGGGACCGGCCAGGACCACATGCACATAACCTGCTGTGTTATGGTGTGGACAGAACCCATCTGCAGTGCTGGTGCTGGTACTGCCACTACGGGAGTGGCTGTGACTTGTTGCACATCCACGAAGACCTCCACCTGTTGGTGTTGCTGACCTACATCCACGTGGCTGTCACCCTACTCCCAGCATATGCTCTAACACAGACATTGCATGGTCAAGGATTCCCACCATCTCATCCAACTGTCTATCCAGGACCTCTGCAAAATAATGGTGGGCACCTGCAAGATCAAAGATATTGTCAAGTACAGGAGAATGAGTAGCCCTCTGGAGCCTCAGACTCTCTCTAATATAATGTTCCATACATGCCTGTGCCTCCAAGATGGCCCAAAACATGCGTCTTGTGACACCTGCTGTGGCACTTCTGCCAGAGGCATGATGGCCAGCAGCCCTCCTATGAGCACCCCTGTACATCTGCTTAAGTGGTACCTCACTAGTCATCTGGCTATGGCTGCTGTGTACAGACACACTTACCATAGTCACCACACTGTCCTGTCCCATCCCGCCACCCGCCAACTGTCCCTCATCTATGGACACTGGTGATGGGGTATGTATAGGCAATGTGACTGTGTGCGGGGATGGGGTGTATAACAGTAGGATATCAACTGATGGCACAGCTTCAGCCCCTAACAACCATACCTATCATCATTGTCAGAGTCTGTATGGACACTAACATCCGTTTGCCTACAGGAGGGACCCTGTCCCACCTTGCCACATAATTTAAGACCTGTACATCATTGCTTACCTTTACACACACACACACACACACACACACACACACACACACACACACACACACACACACACACACACACACACACACACACACACAGGTGAGGTAGCACAAAGATATAACACAGACCTCTCATTACCCAATAGTCAACATGCATGACATATGGCACTCAACAGCATGCACTGCAGCTATACTCAATCCCTGTTACCAACATTATACATCTCTGTGATGCATAAGTTGTGTTAGTAGGTGATGCCCCTTCCCCTGGAACACACTGCACCCATGTACACAGTATTGCTGTACACCTGTTCAGCACCCTGGCATGTACTGTGCACCATACCTCATGAGTGTACACACCATTGCTAAATGTGTATATGTGTTGCAGTTATGTTTGCTCTGTTGCTCACAGCCCCTATGTGTTTGTCGGACACATACCTGGGATGATATGAGGACAGATGTCAATAGTGAATGCCTGACTTCTGATTTGCAGATCTCATCATCAGCAGTGCATGTATGAGCAATAAAATCCAATTACAGTGACAACCTTCAAAGCTTGCTGTGGCTATGAGGAGTGTACACACTCTTATTGACATGCCAGCCTCTTCCCTGATATGCAATGGGGCCACAATACTTCATATGTTAATATTACACACGCCTGTATGTGACATATGACCTGTGCAATCAAATGCAGTATCAAACAAATGTGTTAGTTGTGCAGATGCTGACTGAGATGCATACAATATGTGGGTTGCATAAGTGTGCACACTCTTAACACAATGGTTTGTTGTAGCACCTGTTAAGTGAACTGTGACGCCCGTGCCCTGGCCGAGCAATCAAGGAGCCTCAATTCTTACCACTAACACCAGTGAGGGGTGTCTCATATAGGAGGAAAGAATAACAAATACACACAGTAAAGTGCAATTTCCCTTAAGAGCACACAGAGATCACAGTCAGTCCGGGGCTGGTCGCACCCTTGCTCTCCAGGTCCCCAATAAGACTTCCCACTGGCACAGCTACAGGGTCCAGATCTCAGCCTAGTGGGCAAGCTAAAACCTCCAGCACCCTCTCTGTCCAACCAGTGCTTTGTGTCCCTCCCCAAGTAGCTGACACACACACATACACACACACTTTGAGAAGAGTTTATACAACCACACAGACACTCTTGGGGAAGGCTGGCACAGGTTCTCCAGCTGTGCCCCTTTTTCCCAGACTATATGGTAGTACTAGCTGCCACCACCCACTAATATTTATCAGCTACTCAAAGGCCCTTAAAAGGGTGTCCAATTATTACTGTGCAATATTATTATCCAACTGGTATTATAGCCCAGGGCTAAAGCTATTGAAGTGGCTTTGTACAATTTTACCAAAGGCATGCAAGTACTCTAAATAGCTTAAATTATCTCTACAAAAACAGCCACAATTGAAAGGGTTTAAAAATATTTAATAACAAATAATCAAAACACAACACAATAATTTCACTACACAGTGCTAGTCAAGAGTTCAGAGATCACAGAGAAATACTTAAAATAATTCAGTAGTACAGTTTTGATGTCACAGAAAAACACAATCTAATCTTTCTACTTTCTAGCTATTTCTAAGAGAAAACACAAGTCTAAGATAAACTTACATATAGAACAAGACAGTGCTTGTGAGTTGGATGGTCAAGACAAAAATGCTTAATGCTCTCTGATTCTCTCTGTTTTTAAAATCACATTCCTGGTTCACATTACATCATTCTTCACACTTCCCTGGGTTACATTACATCATTCTTCACACTTCCCTTGGTTCCCAGGCTAACGGAAACTACATTTACATTCTTCACCTCTGGGCAGAAACCAGAGCAATAAAGGACATTTATACTCGCAAATTCTGGCCATTAACTCTGGCCTTAAAACAAAGATAGGATGCCTCACTCTAGACTTTCTGGCTCTGAGTTTTAACATCAAAGGGTCACAACATGATTTACATGGTCAGTAGTGTGCACTGTTGATACATTTTCTCCAGTTCCACAGGTAACACTATTTTTACCATTTAAGACAACAAGCCTGTGGTTTACATTAATATTTACAGATGGCATAATTATCTCCAAAATTCTATATGGCTAGGCTGGCAGCCTTTCATCTATCTTTACCCAATCTTCACATGAACCACAGCAGTCACTATTCCTGGAAGGGGTATACTAAAATGGCCCATCTTCACTTGCCATTATTTGGTCACTCCACCCTACAAATGTCCCCCAACTCTGCCGGATTGTAAGGTCAGCTCATGTGCACAGCCCTTGGAGGTCACACAGTGCCTTCAGTATTGCTGTGGAGACAGGGTTATGTCTGGCACAATTCAGGACCTTGGTTGTGTTCAGATATAGCCATTCTTAGTGAGCTTTGGATGTATGCTTCAGTTCACTATTGTGTTTCAGGATGACACCCCTCCCCATCCTCAGCCTTTTTGCAGATGCTTGACAACTATGGGCCACACGAGTGTCATTTTGCAGTGTTCCAAATTTAGAACACCATGTCTACAAGCCTAGTTCCTGCTAATGAACAGCAAACCTAAAGGTGTACATTGGCACCAGCAAGGTACAGATGGGGATGGTGGGCCTGAGGTGGAGTGAGGTTTGCTTGTGCAGCACACATTTTTGTAACTTATGATACATTTTGTTTCTAACAGCATTAAATTATTCAAGAATTCCTCTCTGTGACAAGCTATAGGTTTAGCTAACACATTGTAATAGAAAGTGGAATCTGAGCCTGCATGATATTCTCTAAAATGCTCCGCTGCTGGGCTTTCTAATCTACCTCTCCTGATGTCTCCCAAGTGCTCCATAATTTGTTTTCTCACTGTTCTCTCAGTCTGCCCTGTGTACCACTTTAATGGAGAACATGCACAACCAATTATATAAATTACCCCCCACGATTAACAATTATATTGATCCAAGGCCTTATATGTCCTACCATTAATGTTAACCCCATCTATGTTTCTAATCTTACTACACACTTTACACCTGCCACAAGGGAAACTGCCCCTTCTTATGTTTCCCCTTTCTACCTTACCTATGCCTAACAATTCCTTCAAATTCATGAACCTACTGTAAGAATAGGTAACCCTATCTGGGAACAATCCCTTGAGGCTTGCATCATTTAAAATAATAGGCCAGAATATATCCACTAATTTCCTCAGAATCTCTGAGGAAGGTGAAAAATCTATCCACAAAAAACATTTTATCCTTAACTTCCCCCTTCCAAATTCATGATCTTTATAATTTCTTCTTAATGAACCCCTTTCTTCCTCACTGTGAGCTATCCCTAACACTTTTTTAACCTTGTTCTCAGCAACACTTAGAGTATATTCATCATAACCCCTGCTGAGTAGTTTATCCCTGATCTTCCCAAACTCATCATCCAACCTGGACTTATTCGAAGTATTATTCACTATATGGAGATATTCCCCATATGACAATGATGTAACCAAATGGGGAGCATGCATGCTATCAGCCTTGGGGAAATTGTCAACAGCTGTTTCCTTCACAAAGGGCTTAAACTTTCTGATTTTCTCCCATGAAAAATTCTAAATCTAAATACTGCACTATTTCCCTACTAGTGTGAAAAGTGAACTCCAAACCAAAGTTATTACCCTGCAAATACTGCATGAAGTCCTGAAATTCCTCTACTTCACCCTTACATAAGAAAATTAAATCATCTATGTCATCTTTTAAACACAATTACTTTTTGCTTGTAAAAATCAGAGTTGTAAATATATGAATTCTCAAAATGACTCATGAACGAAATAGCATAAACGGGCATAGGAAGCCTCCATTGCAGTTCCCTCTTTCTGCAAGAAATATTGATTTCCAAACTTGAAGCAATTATGTGTCAGGGAAAATTCCAGCAAACGTATCAAGAAATCTGTATGTGGGCCTTCACCTACCATATTGCTTACAGCTTCCAAACCCCATCTATTCTTAATGCTTGTGTATAGTGATTTAACATCCACACTGGCCCAGTAGTAATCATTTTGCCATTCCATACCCCCTATCTTATCAGAGAGCTCCTTTCCATTTTTAATGTGCAACATGATTTTACATAAAAAAATCTTTGAGTTGGAAATCTAACAACATGCCCACATTTTGTAAGTAAGCTCCCTTACCAGATACTATTGTGCATACAGCTTACTACCACTCCCAGGATTCGAACCATGGCTGTGTCGGCTAAAAATACAACACTTTAAGTCACAGTAGAGTGTGCTATTTGGATATTGCTGTCTATTCAGTGTTTTCTAAGTCTCTGTTGGTTGTACAATCTTACCTTGTAATTACAACAGTCTTATACAGACATTCCTACACATATTTTTATGTAGCACAGTGTGAGAAACAGTGGTTGACATAACAGTACTATTCCGATATCAGATGTTACTGAATGTTACATGTCAGGCCATACTATACCAGAATAAACACTACCAGTCCAGGATTTAAATCTTTATTAGCAGGCACAGTTTTCTTATCTAACAGACCTGTGGAGGGAATGTTTGTTAACACTACCTGACTGTTTCTACACATATTCCCAGATTCCAGTTAATATTATGGACACACCTCTCAATCTCTTAATGCACACATTCTGGACAAAGCTTGACAACATGGGGGTACAAATAGGGACATGTTTTGAATATTGCTGTCATAAATGTAGAGAGTTGCATGAGTGACAGGATTTGTTTTAATATACATATTCAGAAGCTTTTGAGGTCTGAAAATCAAATGTATGTCATTATTTTGTGACTACAATTCTGACATCATCCCACTGATTTGCCAGGGGGACAAAGGAACAGGCAGAAAATATGAGCCAGTTGTCTGGACATTCTGAAAAATCTGTACAGTTGAGAGGTATGATTATGCATACAGCTTACTACCACTCCCAGGATTCAAACCATGCCTGTGTCTGCTAAAAATACAACAATTTAAGTCACAGTAGAGTGTGCTATTTGGATATCGCTGTCTATCTCTTCAGTGTTTTCTGTCTAAGTCTCTCTTGTTTGTACAATGTGATCTTGTACTTAAAACAGTCTTATAAACACATTCCTAGATATTTTTTTATGTAGCACAGTATGGGTAAAAGTGGTTAATACAACATTACTATTCAGAGAATGCAACAATAAATGTCATACAATACCAGAGTAAACACAACCAGTCCAGGATTTAGAGCTTTATTGCCAAGCAGTTACATTTTTATTTAAATATGAGCTACATGGAACTATTACTGTCATATTGTCTGGTTTATTCAGTACAACCCATACAACAGTTTTTATACTGCCAGATGACTTTCTACTACTTTATATTTATTTGGTATGACTACTACAAACAGGATTGTTACTCACCAGCCTTGCGATGCAGCCTTTGCAGCCTACTTGTGTGGGCTTCCTGATTCACAGCCCGCTGAGCTGCAGCTGTAAAGGAAATACAGACATATTTAGGCATACCTATCCATAACATACACATGCTGGACTTTAGTAAACAGTAATGGTATGACTACTTACACACTGCTGGAACATCACCCCTCTGCCTTGCCTCTTGGACCCACTCGTCTAAGACCTCCCTCTTTCTCCGTTTCAAGTCGGCATAGTGGTGCCTGACCTGCTCACCAGTCCAAGGAATACCAGTGGCACTGGTGAGATCACAGGCAAGATGGTCCCAGGCTTCCACTTTATATTGGGAGCCCTGGTACTGGCCCTGCAGCAGTCTCTCGCCATGTTTTTTTTACCAGGAGTCCTACCATGACCTTGGACTCCCGTATGCCGCAGTGCTGCACGCGGAAGCACAATTCCTCTCCAACTCTTGTCATCCTGCCTACAGTGGGAAGCTGCAACCAGTTATGAGCTGTATTCCCACCTGTGGGGTTTAAATATGGGTGATTTCCCGCCCTTTGTCATGATTGGATGGTTTTGAATATGCTGAGCTAAGCTAAGCTATGGACAAACCTGCTTAACTAAGGTTGGCATTGCTTAAAGGGACAGGTTCAGCACTGCTTACCAATGGGCAAATCCACTTAGCTGGGCTACTCATTGCTTAGCAGTCATATTTACACAATGCTTACATCTGGTAAGCAGAGCTGTGCAGTGCTTAGCATTGCTTATTTTTCATTTTATAGACTATCTGCTGTATGGCATTGATTCATCATTCATTACATATTATAAATTTGTTTACTGTCCATGATATCCCCCAATATGCTTTCATTACATTTATTCATGTGTGACTATACTGTATGGGGCACTTGGGTTTATATGGGGATTTCACACCTTTATTAAACTGACACCTCACATCTGGACCTAATGCAGTACTCCGGTTAACAAATATATGTTATTTAGTAGGTAATACTAAAAAAAATTGTTTATGTACTGCTTTTACATGTAAAATGTGAATTGGTAACAGTGGGGATTGAACAAGGAATGGCTACTCGCAAAGCATATGCTCTAACCACTACAGTATTGCAATACTGCTTATGTTGGATGTCTCTTGCTATTTAACTTCTTGTGCTGTTTAAGCTGGACTAAGCATAGCTAAGCAACGGGCACGCCCGCACAGCTATGCTTAAACTTTATCACATTTATTACAAAAAAAAAAGTTTTGTTGTGTTCTTTTATCTATACCCTTCAGAATATCCCTGCTAATGCTAAACCTGTTATTTTACTGTCTGCTTTGTGGGACAATTGTCCCTTTTGGTTTTGTCCACATTCCCTACTCTGACAGGTTGGGAGGTGTGTGCTATGTGCTTATGCTACCTGTGTTATCCTAATAACTTTTGGCTTGGTAGCATACCTCTCAACCTCTTAGAGCAAAATATCTGGACAAAGCCTACAATGATGGGGGACAAATACGGATAGATTTTAAATATTGCTCTTACAAACTTAGAAAGTTGATACAATAATAGTTTTTTCATTAGCATGAATTTTCTGATAGATATATGGAGTCTTAAACTCAAATGTTTTGTCATTATTTAATGACGTCATTCCTCAGCTATTTGCCAGAAAGGTACACATTTTAGGGGGAACATACCAAAAATATGAGGCAAACATCTGGGCATTCTGTGAAAATCTGTACAGTTTAGAGGTATGCTTGGTATGGATGATTGTCCCTTTTGCCTTTGACCACATATTTTTTTGTTTTTCTAACGGGTTGGGGGTGTTATGAGAGTTCTCGCTCATTTTTAATTGCCGAAAGGCAATTCTGGAGTGCAGGGGGTGTGTGTATTGTGAGAGCTCTGCTCTCAGACACACCCCCTGCACTCGAACATGGAACCATGTCTGTTTTAGAGCATGGCTGCGCACCTTCATAAATATGCATGGCGTGCTGCTGCGCTGAACAGGAACGGTCCCTGCCATGCAGGAATAACTTATTCCTGCATGGCTGCTTGCTGAATCCCGGGTACATGAGGATGTATTGGCAATTAGAAAAATAGACTTCAGCAATGCTTTAGCAAAGCATTCCACAATATGCTTTAATTTTTTGAAATTTAGATTCTTTGTTTTGGACAAAATTGATTTAAAAAGTTTTGTTGGCAATCATAATGTTTTTTTAGAATGGTGTGAAGCTGAGTGGCAATTACGGCTATGTGCTGATGTTAAACTTGGCTTAAATGAATGTATAAATGTTAAATGTTTTCTATTAGCACCAAGATTTTAGTTAATTACTGTGACTTAATATTTTTATATGAAGATTTTTATTAGTGTGAAGGTCAACTTTGGGATAAGCTACATTGTTATAATGGTCAATTAAGCTGATGTTTTAATTTTAAGATTCAGATTGACTGGTCATTAGATCAGTGGATTGTCACTGAGAAACTTACACTTTGGTTTTTGCATGTCATTGGCTATTCAATATATGACATGGAAGAATTTTTGAAAAGGTTTTTAGTGGATTTGTTTACCATTTCTGATGAAGTTCTATGTATGTTAATAAAGAATAACGAAAGTGACAATGCTCAGAAAAAATGTACCCACACTGATGCCATCATTTAGTGTTGGGTAAAGGTTTGGACAGTACTTCTAATGGGTCAAGACTAGACAGCCACAATGTTGATAACAATTTCCAGAGGGTCTTGGTTTTACAGTATAGTGATTATTCTAATCAAGTAAAAAATATTATCAGGAAGTTTTGGTTAATATTTAGAGATAATGAGTAGTTGCACCAGGAAGTAGGTGACCAACACCATTTTGTTTTCAAGGTACCATCCAATTTGAAAAATATTTTTGAATGGCATGCCTTAAATTTTGAGAGAAAAACAGTAGAACCACTAAATGTGGAGTATGCTGTCAGTGTGGGTACATTTTTTCTGGTACCCATATAATACTTGAGAATATTTTCAACACTGCATTTAAGTTATAGGGTGGGAACTATACTACACAGGGGGTGTTTTATATTTCTAAATGTTACCAATGTCCTGCGTTTTATGTAGGCAAGACTGAAAGACTCTTGAAAAAAGAATACATTAGCATGGTTATGATATTCTTAAATGTAATTCTAAAAATGCTCTTTTTAGGCACTCCTTGGTTTGTAAACAAAAATAAGAAATTTGAGTTTGAAATTCTAGAAAAAGTTGTTATTAGTCCTAGGGTGGTGCACAGGAATCCACCCTTGCATACAAAGAATTGATTTAGCAACCTAAATGTTATGCAATGAAATTGCCAGATTGGAACGATAATGTTAGTATTGTACCAGTATTAAAATGCATTCAGTATTCAGCAAAGTTATAAATTTTTTATGACACAATACAAGATATATTACATCATAGCTTACTTTTATTTCATGACTATATATTAGGTAAATCAATTAATTAAAATTGTGAAAACATAATTTATCTGCATTAATCATATTATTTTTAGTTTTCAATAATTACATTTTGTATTCCGTTTAATTAGTTCATTTTCAACATTAATTTATTTATTTGATATTAATGCATTTTATGCTTTTATGAATAGATAAACACACTTTTATAATTGTTTAGATATAATACAATGTGTCTTCAACATAATGCATAATGTTACAGTCATGACCAGGGTATTTGTTATAAAAGCATTGATGTTTTGGATTGATTTTTCATTGGTTCTGATGAAGTTCATTATAGGGATGAAAGTGCTTTTATCCATGTTTAAAAACTGTTTGGTACTTAACCTAGTACAATAAAATGCTTTCTACATTATGTTTACATCATGGGTTTGTTTGGTTTTCATTAGTGCACTCCACACCATTTGCTTCCTTGACTCATCATTTCTGTTGTTTTTCTTATTTTGTATACTAGTGATCAAACAAATAAATGTGTATCAAGCACTGGTGTTTTGAAGCCTTGCTCAAACACAAACAGACACACACACACATATTTATATATACCTGTTATATGAGTTATCGCTGCATGCGTTTTATCTTGTGCTGAACTGGTGGTGTGTTTGCTGATGGCTCAGTTTTTCAAATTCTGTAATGGTCGAAGTTTATTATATCAAGCATTGCATAATTCAATTGGTTTTGCCCTTTCTTTGAGTTTGTGCAACCTTAGAGTTAATAAACTTAATTTCTGGGGGTGTGAGTGTGGAACCTCCTTGTGGGGGGAGCACCCCCACACCATATAAAAAGTTGTTTTAGTTTAACTTTTGGTAATTTCTGTGTAACCTAGTACTTTACATTTGTAATTACTTTTTCTTATAAGTTTTAGAAGCAATTAATGGTAATCATTTATGAGTCTGTTCGATGTTTTGTTTTGATCAAACTCACCAGCGAGTATTCATATATATGGATCCCTATCACAACACCGACACACCACAAACCCGACACTCAAAACAACGACACCAAAACACCGAAAACGCACAAAACCGACAACTCACAAAACCAAACACCATAACACCGACACCCAAAACACCGACACACAAAACGTAAACTACACATAACACACAACTATACATGCACTAACCCTAACCCCTAACCCTAAGGTCCGACACTACCGCACACTTACCCTACCCGCACCCTAACCCTAACTCACTTAACCCGCCACTACACCTAAAGTCCGTCACTACCGCACACTCACCTTTCCCGCACCCTATCCCTAAATCCCACACTATCTCACTATTACCTGTCCACTCCCTAAAGCTAAATCCCTCACTATCGCACACTTACCTGTCCGCTCCCTAACGCTAAATCCCTCACTAGCACACACTTACCTGTCCACTCCCTAACGCTAAATCCCTCACTAGCACACACTTACCTGTCCGCTCCCTAATCCTAAATCCCTCACTATCGCACACTTACCGACTCGCGCTAACAAGTTGCCCATGTCGGTGTTTCGGCTGTCGGGATTTCACATTGTCGATCATCTGTCTCGTCGGTCTTCTCGTGTCGGTCTTCTTAGCGTCGGTGTTTCGGCGTGTCGATGAAGTCAAGGGGACCCATATATATATATATATAAACCTATATGGAAAACCAGAACACAGTTAAGAAATTAATTTGTTAAGTTACTTGTTTCAAAGTTACATTATTGTTGATCCCGTACCTAAACATTTATTTTAATTCTATTCCTTGTTTGAGATGGTAATATCACGTAAGTGTTAGTTTTGGCTTAATTCTGTTTTGTGTCAGAGATGATAAGCAGAATGATCCCTAGGTTTGCATGGAAGGGTCTTACCTTTCAAAGAATACACAAACAAAATACAGTCTGATAGCCAATTGTATAAAGTCAATTTAGACACAGGTGAGCCCAGCATGGATTTTGAAAAGGATGCAAATAATTGACTGGATTTTCTAAAAGCTTTGGTATGGTTCAAATAAAATCTCATTTGCCTATGCATGTCCATAAAATGCAGAACACATTCACCTTTGTTGGAGAAATTGGGGAAAACACGGGGAGATCAGTAAAACTTTTAAGGTTATTCTCAGAAACCAGTTTAGGCAAAAATGAAGGGTTCCTATGGAGAGACACCTTGTCCTTGTGGAACATCAAACAAGGAAGAGAAGAATCAAGAGCTTGCAACTCCAAAACCCTCTTCACTGAAGTAACAGCCACCAAAAACAAGGTCTTCCAAGACAAGAGCTTCAAGTCAGAAGTAGCTAAAGGTACAGATGGAGGGCCTGCAAGACAAATGGCAAATCCCAGGGAGGAACCAGATCCCAAACTGGGGGACATAGCAGGAAGGTACCTTTGAGAAACTCCTTGGAAATCTAGAGGGAGGCCATTGTCCCTGCTAACATAAGTATTAGAAATGGCTGCCAAATGCACCTTAATGATTGAAAAACTAGAACTTGACTGAAACAACTCAGCAAGAAAATTCAGAACCAATTCTAAAGGAGCAGAAAAATGAATGAATCCACAAGACTTTGCCCAAAGCTCAAAACTTCTATATTTACTAGAATACATTTTTCTACTCAAATGTTTTTGAGATGAAGACAAGATGTGAATTACAGCCTGTGAAAGCTTGAAATTTCTGGCCATCAAGGATACTGGAGAAGCCATGTGGTTAACTTGAGGGACTGAAGTTTGGGGAGGATCCAAACCTGTTGGATAAGTAAGGAGATCCAGAATAGGATCCACTACCATACCACTCAAACTGGAAATATCAAAAATCTGGACAAAGGCCCATGAAAAATTGGTACAAGTGCGTATGCTGATTAGCATAAAATTTGCATACATAATTATGTAACCCCACCCACTCCAATAGAATTGTGGGATACCAACTTTCAAATGCAAACTGAAGAATAGACAACCAAAATATGGTCCCAGACCCTGTAGTAAATGGTAACCATTTTTTGAAATGTTTAGCAATGATGTTCACTGGGAAGGGAGAAGATGAACCTTAGGATTTTGTTTCTGATGACTTGCAGTATATGGGTTTTGTGGTAAAAGTAGGGCATTTAATGGTAGGTAATATTCTAAACTTAGCAAAAGAATTCTATAGTTTGCTAGTACCGCCAAAAGTCATTCTCCATTGCCTACTGATCAGTGGCATAGCTAGAGTTTGTGCCACCTGGGGCTGTCTTTGAGTTTGCCACCCTTCCCCCCTCATAAAATCATGGTCGAATGGGGCCCCCCATACACAGCCCTCCCCCATGCAGCCATTCCAATGTCTCATTACTTTGCTATTTCGCCCCATTTACCATAAACACTGTAATATGCATACTGCTTACTTCTACAATGATCTGCATTTCATTTAAAACTTTTATTTTACATTTTATAGCACAAACACTAATAGATATCTGCTGAAAAAAGCAATACAGTCTCACAATGAAAACAGACTTAGCATTAAAAATTCTCTGTCCTTGAAACAGCATTGAAACCCACATTAAAAAAAAAATACATCCAGCCAGTGGCGGATAAAGATTATCTGTGGGCTGTTTTCAAATCATAGGCCCCTTGCACTCGAAACATCTTGATACACCTTCCTGATTCTATTAAATTATATTCCTTGTATAATACAGCACACTTGTTAGAGCGCATTTTTAATTTGTTTTGAACATTTTTCCAGTAAGCAATGAAACAAAATGCATGAACCAATAATGACAAAACTGCCCAATTCAGAGCATTTCCATAATAAAAGCAGTGGCGGCTGGTGACTTCAAATCAAAGGGGGGCTACAGGAGACAGCTGAATGGGTGTGACCAACTAGAAATGGGAGGAGCTATGCTCAAAACCACAAAAACTGTAACTTTAATTAAATACTCTGCCCTGGCTGCCAAACCATCATTATGAGAGTCCAATCAAGTAAAAAGGAAAGTGTAGAAGAAAAAAAAAGATTTCAATCCATTGGCTGCATGACAGCTTACTTAATATCTAGATGGAAACAAAAAGGTTGTGAGGCATGAAAAAATAAATTACTTTTTAAATACATTACTGGAATGCTAGTCAAAATCAAGTATAAGAAAAACAAGCAGCACTCAACTCAAACCACATCTCCTTGCACTCCAGTTCTAATTATAATTTATATTCAGCTTTATTAAAGTACCAAGTAACATGCTGAAAGTAGCAATCTCTGTGATACCCCCACTTGTAAAAATGTTTCTTATCCAAAAAAGACCTGCTGCCTGACAACAGCTATCTATTTGTTTCATGGGGAAAACATGATCAAAGTAAAAAATGAAAAGCAAACAGGAAACAAGCTCAACATACATTGCTTAAAGGATTACTGCACAGGATATGGACCACACATGATAGATTGGCATTATGTTTAGTTTGCAGTTAAAGCCTGTAATGAGCTCTTAAAATAATGTAATCCTGTCCTTTATTACAAATACTGTCATATGCATTTCAATACCCAAAGCTTATATGTTATCTAGTTATGTAAGTATTCTCTGCATGGCAACAACAGAAATGCTTTCAATGTTGGCAATTCTTTAACAGTATGCTTATTAAACTTACTTGCATCTTACAATCTCAGACAAGCTTACCAGGTGGTCGTTAAAGCATTGCTACTTAAACACAGAGCAACAGGCACTTTCTGAATAATAATAAGCATAAATCAACAGTATAAAAATATGACAGAAACCAGAACATTCTGCAAAATCAAGGACAGATGAAAAGCCATTGTAGTACTTGTGTCTACCTTGGATGGGGGGATAGACTGCACATTTACACTGCATAACTGCTCCTTGCCTTGCTTGGACACATTCAGAGTCACTACATGGGGGAGTGGGGTGCAACAAGTATGTCACAATTTGAAATGTCTCTGGTTGACTGCGATGGCCCTGACACATTTATCATACCTCTCAACCTCAGAGCAAGAAATCTGGACAAAGCCATAGATAGAAGTGGGACACAGGCCCAAAAATAAGGACAATTTTTAAATATTGCTCTTATAAACTTAGAAAGATAACAGAATAGTAGGTCTTGCATTAGTATGAATTTTCTGAAGGGTATGAAATCTGAAACTGAAATGTCTGTCATTATTTTCTAACTTCAGTCTTTAATGATTGGTCACTAATTTGCCAAAAAAACACAATTTTATGAAAAATGGACCAAAAATGTGATTCAGAAATATAAAATAGCCACACAATACAGCTGGGAACCTGTCAAAGAAGGGACACTTTTTAATATTAGTACTGCTAACTTGAGCTGCTGACAAAATAAAAGAATCTACATGCATTTCTGAAATAAAAGCAATCTATAACTGATTATTACAGTTATTTATTAATTGTAAACCCTCCATGTTTTCTTCCAAAATTGCCATTTTGTGGAGGGATTATTAGGGGAGGAGCAACATTTTGAGCCAAAATCGGGGACAGTTGAGAGGTTTGGATATGCCTAATTCTATAAAGCAATTTATTTGCATGTACCTCTCAACCTGTTAATGCAGGAAATCTGGACAAGGCCAAATATTTGGGGGGAACATATAAACAGTACTAAAAATTGCTCTTGTATAAACTGAGGAGACAGTTGATAGAATAACAGGTCTTGCTTTAGCATGCATTTTTTTGAAGGTTATGAAATCTGAAACTCAGTGTCTGTAATTATTTAGTGACTTCATTCCTAAATGATTTGACAGAAAACCACACGAGGAACAAACCAAAAATAAGAAGCAAACATCTCTTCATTCTGCAAAAATCTGGACAGTTGAGAGGTATAGTTCAGCCAGGGCTGTCTGAGTTTTCTGCCCCCGCCCCCCCACAAAATAATGGTCGAATGGAGCTTCCCCCCCTACAGCCATTCCAATGAACCATTACTTGGCTATTTCACCCTATTTACCATAAACACTAACCGGGAAAAGCCGAAAAACAAAAACATAAACACTAATGTGCATACTGCTTTACTTCTACGATGATTTGGACTTCATTTGAAAGTTTTATTTTGCATTTTACAGCACAAACACTAATAGATATCATATCTGCTAAACAAAACAATGCAGTCTCACAATGAAAACAGACTTAGCATTAAAACTTCTCTGCCCTTGAAAACTCACATTCACTGAAACAGCATTGAAACCCACATTCAAAGAAAATACATTTTGCCAGTGGCAGATTAACTTTGGGTTTGGGCTGTTTTCAAATCACAGGCCCCTTGCACACGAAACATACATATGCTCTTTCATACACCTTCCTGATTGTATTAAATTATATTCCTTGTACAATACAGTACAGTTTTAGAGGGTGTTGACATTTTTCCTGTAAACAATGAAACAAAATGCATGCACCAGTAATGACAAAACTGCACAATTCAGAACATTTCCATCATAAAAGTCTACTCAAACTTCTACAGTCCCCCAGTATCATTACATATGCACAATCTCTGAAGAAGTAAAAGTCATCTAAATAATTCCACATTAAAGAGATCTGTAACTAATGAAGACATTGCTGCTAGCAAACAACTTTGTATTTCATTGTTTCATCTACAAATAAAGTGCCTGTTACCCTTGAGGAATAAATTGCCTATCTTACACTAAACAAATGATAAGCTAGCAATATGGCAATAGGGAATGGATGGCAAACTGATAACAGGTTCATAGTTACTAGGTATCTTCGCCAAAAAGGAGTGCAGCATCCACCCCCTTTGCACAGTACAGTATCAGCAATGCATCTATCTACTGTGGGAGTAGAACCCACAGCCTTCTGCATCAAAAGCAAATATACTACCTGTTGTGCTATTAACAAGAGAAGCAGACTCAGCATAAGCAGCATTAAACTTTTGCTCCCCTGCAGCTCTCAGCTCCTTATAAAATCTACTCACTCAGCTGTATCTCGGAACTTTGCAGCACAAAGAAATCTGGAAAAAGTTTATTGTGGGGGGGACAAAAGCCCAAAAAACAGGGACACATTTTAAACATTGCTTGTATAATGTTGGAAATTTGCTAGAATAAAATGCTGTGTTACCACATACATTTCACTACCAAGCATTAAACCCAGGACCCTGTGCAAAACAATCAGAGCAACATACCACTATGCTAAATCAGCTGTTTTGTGAAAGAGGAAGACAAACTTAAATGGCTACCATTTAGTGAATTCAGTTCTCACCATAGCACAGCTGTCAACCTCTTAGCACAAAACACCTGAACAATGCCAATAATGGGTGAATACAGCCTCCAAACATTCAGTGAATTCAGTTCTCACCATAGCTCTCAATCTCTTAGCAAAAAACACCCAGACAAAGCCAGTAATGGGGGAATGTAGCCCCCAAACATATTCAGTGAATTCAGTTCTTACCATAGCTCTCAACCTTAGCACAAAAAACCTGGATGAAGACAATACAGTCCCAAAAATAGGGACACATTTCAAATATCCATCTTATACACTTAGAACATTGCTAAAATAAAAGCTTTTGTGTTACCATGCACTTTCTGAAGAATATGAAGTCTGATATTCAAATGCGTGCTATTTTTAACATTTGTTAACCAGGAAAGTTTGACTTGGAACAAAAGCTATTTTTTAGCAGAGGCCCAGGGAGAAGCACTCCAGACAGACACGTCTCTGTAAGATGGGAGGGCACTAGAGGAAACAAACACAGGGAGGGCATACAGACTCCACAGAAAAGGTAAGGCACCCCAGCCAAGAATCAAACTAAAGATCCTGTAACTGTCAGGCAACAATGCTACCACTGACCCAATGCACTACTGGCTTTGCAAGGACACAAAAATACAGAAACTACAGATTTTATGAGGAATGAAACAAGTATGAGGGAAAAAGCTGCAATGTTTTTACAAATGGTGGTGGGTAGGGAATTCAGGCTCCTGCCACCTGGGTACAGGGTTCAAGCCTTATTCTCTACCCACCACCATGTAGCAACTGGGGCATTTCACACACACACACACACACACACACACACACACACACACACACACACACACACACACACACACACACACACACACACACACACCTGTCCTCCATAAAATGGCCCCGGCCGATCCACAAATCCTCCTGTTTGCAGCTAAGTCCTCCATAAAACCGCCGCCGATCAACGAATCCTCTCCCGCGAAGCAGCTAAGTCCTCTGGCATCCTGGCCCATGCATGGGTCTCCAGCAAGAGATGGCTAGAGCACCCTGTCCCACAAGAGTAGGCTGGAGCCTCCATCCTACATGCGATGCAGTCCGGCGACCTTTCGGTCTGTGCGGTCGTCACTGCACAGACCTCTGGGCTGGAAGGGTGAAGTTTTCTGCCTTCCCTATCCAGACTGCCTAACTGGAGCTCTGGAATGAGCACGCATGCGTGCATGGAGTTCTGGTCTGCATAACACAGCTGTCAGGAACCATGCACGCATGCGTGGAGTCCGTGAATTTTTTATTTTTTTTTATTTTTCAATTTTATTGTTTAATTTCTTTATTCTACAGGTGGGGGGCTGCAGTCCTATAGCATGAGCCACCCCTGAATAAAAGTCTACTCAAACTTTTAAAATCCACCAGTATCAGTAAATATGCACAATCTCTGCAGAAGTAAAAGTCATCTAAATAATTCCACATTAAAGAGATCTGTAGCTAATGAAGAGGTTGCTGCTTGCAATCAACTTTATATTTCATTGTTTCATCAACAAATAAAGTGTCTGTTGCCCCCTGAGGAATAAATTGCCTATGTAACATTAAAAAAAATATGATAAGCTAGTAATATTGCAACAGGGAATGGATGGCAAACTGAAAACAGGTCAAGTCCACAGCCAAAACCAAGAAACCGTCCAATACAGCAAACTGCATCAGAAGCAAGGGTTAAAACAAATGTCTTTATTACACAGAATAAATCTGATGAAGTCTAAACATATTGTAGATGAAAGCGCTTAATGTGAAATTGTTCGATCTCACCGTTTGTTCTTACACACGGGTTCGGAGCCGATCCTCGGCTCCGAGTCGGCCACATCACCAGCTCCGCATCTTCGAGAAAGCTCGAGGCACAGTTCTATCCCATGATCCTCCAGTGCTAACCCTCAGATCTAGTTTGCTGCTAGCAGCAGATCGCATCGTGAGAGGCTCGGGCCAGTATTTTTTCATTCTATTATACTATTCCTTTTTGAAGTTTGTAGTTTTAAAAGTAGTTAAAAAGTAGATTATTTGTGTAAAGTGTGATAGTTTATTAGAGAGTGTGTTTTTCATATAGCTAAAGTAGTTTTAAATAGTTTAGTGTTTTTTTACTTCAGTTAAGGCCTTGTTGTAATTCTGTCAGGACTGACAGTAGGGTTTAAATTGTTATTTTTCTGCCTTGACTTATTCTTCCCTTTATATATATATATATATATATATATATATATATATATATATATATATATATATAGAAATAAGTATTATTCATACTTTTACAAGTGTTATAGTGTGTTATTATATATACATATATACATATAAGTGTGTTGTTAGTATTTCGTTTACTAGGTATCTTAGATAGTATGTCTGAAAAAGCTAAGTCAGGCTTTAAAAGGTGTCAGTGTGGACAAAAGATGTCCATAACTTATAACCATTCTTCCTGCGTCTACTGTCTTGGCCCTCTCCACTTGCAGGAAGACTGTTCCATCTGTCATTCCTTCAGTGGGAGGGTTATGCTAGAAAGGCACAGGAAGTTGGTGGACAGAGGGTTATTAAAACCCAATTTTCAGGAGGCCCTGGATAAGACTGAACAAGTGTCCAAGTCTTCGAAGGGGTCCAAGTCTTAAAGAGTGTCGGAGCCTAAGTCCTCGGCTCTGAGCACCTCTTTTCAGATTTGGACACCGGCTCCAAAGACCTCGGGGTCGGGCGTCGAATGTTTGTCTCTGATCGAGACTCAGGTATTGGAGCCGGTATTGGAGGTACCACCACCTTCAATCCTTCGCTCGGTGACGGCTTCGGCCCCTTCGACCCGTACTTCGAGGCCGCTTTCTGACACCGACGTGGACCGAGTGGTACAGAAGCTAATGGAGAACTCGGCTCTGTCCAAACTAATCAAGGTTTTGTCCCAATTGGTTTCGAAACTCGAGGCTCTTCCCGCCCCCGAGACAAATCCTCCTCCGAGACCTGTCGAGTCGTCAGAGCCAGGAATAGAAGAGCCGATGATTGTAGAGCCCTCGGTGCCGAAGCCTCCAATAGTGCTATCGGCACCGTTGACCTCGACACCTTCGGAACCAGCTGGGGGGTCTCGGAGCCGACGATCTTTCCTAGGTTCCGGGGTGGACAGTCGAACCGAACTTTCGGTTCCGACTCTCCCCCTTGGGGCCTCGGCTCAGATCAGCTCAGATCCGTCCTCAGGGTCGGGGCCCATGGTCCCGGTTCCATGGAAACTTTATGATACTTTACTATAACTTCGGATGTATGGGACCACCCCGCGACTATTCATAATTCGATGTACCCGGAGCCGATCCGGAACTGACCATCTCGCCAGCATTCATAATTCGATGGGTTTAATACCACTCCATCGGCCCGAACCCCAACTAGACCACTACCAACAAGTCTCTGTAACTTAAGAAGATCTCATCCCAGCAGGCAAACACACACTCCAACAATGGAATCTTGCTTGATGTGATGGATCCCCATGCAAACACAGAAAATACCAGTTACCCAACCAACTAAAGTTCTCAAGATCGAATCTAGGAATGTGGGACCAATAATAGACTAGGATCTAATGGAAGGGGGAAATGGTAAGTACATTGGAAAAGTGACACTCCAACTGTCATCCAAGAAAAGGTAGCCGAGAAACCAAGATGTAATGATCCTATCTCGGAAAGTTCATAATGAGATGGGACAGCCCCAGCACCTAAATCCCAGGAAGCTATTGAAAACACAGGAGAAATGCTACAGTAAGGGAAGCCTCCCGAGAAGCCAAGACTACTTTTCATAAATGAGAATGAAAGTGTGCGGAGAATGAAAGGTAGCAACAGCACTAATAGAATGTATTGATACTGCTGTGATCAGCTCTTCTAGATGGTTATGCAGAAATGACCCTGATTGTAAAGGGAACTTCTTTGTCAGGAAATACTGTTATGAAACACCAATTAAAGGTCTTCATTGTCTCCAATGGTCCAAGTTTTGCTTTGACCCAACCTGTTTACTTGGGAAACACAAACAGTTGGAGTGACTGTCCCTGAGTAGTAAGACGCAAATAAAAACATGCTTGTCTATAATAATCCAAAGGGACAGCATATATCTCCATGACGATGGAGAATTTGGGAAGAATAGGGACTGTGAGGGACAGAAAAAAGCAGGGCGAAGAGTAAACCTTGGTAAAAATTTAAGATCAATTTAATCTATACTCTATCGAGAAATGAAATCAAATAGGAGGATTAGAGTGGGGGCACCCAGTTTGAAACCGTATAATACGGGGTTATGCTACTAAAAAGCAAGATGCTCTCTCAGGGGCTTCATATCACAGCAAGCTGCTGTCTAAAGGCGTGGCCAGCACAAGATGCAGATTTTACCATATTTAGGTCCCATAAACAGGATGAGATATTTGGGTCTATGAGCCCTGCCAATTAAGAAACTGAAAAAGCAAAGTGAAAAATTAGTTAAGGTTCAAGATAAAGAACATGGTCTATAGAGATACGCTAGCTGCACTAAGATCGGGAAACGAAGAGCCCAACTTTTGGGAGAGCTAGCCAGAGGTTTGGACCGGTACTGGGGTGTAAGAACCTTATAACGTCACAGTTTCCAAGATGGAAGTTTTCCTTCCAATGGAGATTAAGCAAGAACTGGAGCTCGGAAAGAGAAGAGGACAAATGATGGAGACTCCGGGTCCAGGGAAAGGTCCCGGGTCAGAGCAGTGGAGCTGCTAACCAAGAAGGAAGTTAACCAAACCTGAGAGGCGTGGTGGACATGATGAGATATCAAGTCTCCAGGTCTGGGACCGCAGGAGAAACCATGGTATACTCAGAAAGGTGGGGAGGAAGGAAGAAAAAGGAACCGGGGGGCAAATGTGGGTTAGGCGTCCCTGGAATCTGTCCTAGAGAAGTCATTGTCAAGACCCGGGGCTCGGCGTGGGGGGCTGGCAAACAAATGCAGCAAGAGACCGGGGTTACCCAGTGATTTTTAGGAACTGAATTTGATTGAAGGAGGGGGACCACTTTCAAGGGATAACCTCCTTCGCATTGTTCCGCCTGGCAAACAAACCAAGGATGGACCACCCGGGTTACAGGTGATTAGAGCTACTCTGCTGAGGGACCACTGATGGGCCACAGGAACAGGGCAATTAGACTGATTCCCGCACTGCACATTCCCCCGCTCCCAAGGAAAATGCCCAGGAAGGTGGACATGCCAGATCTGGTCCCAGGAATCATGCCTCATGGCTTCTCCATTAAGTGGTATCGACCTCCAGAGGCTTGATGCTTGTTTATATACCTGTGGGGCGAGATGTGCCTTGGATTGATAGCCGCCAGACCTGGACAGACCGGATAAGAGCTTGTACCCACAGTAGCTGCGCCTCCTTTGGTTGCCGCAGCAAGTAAGAGCCCTGGGCTAAAAGGTGCCACCCCGTGATTGAGTGCGGAGGAGGCACAGATAGTCCTGGAGCGGCAACTTTCAAGTGGATTGATTCAAGGGAAGGATAAAGGTCCTGAACCGACGCATGAGCTAAAAGTAGCCATTACCTCACTGCATGTGCAGTCTGGCTAAGGGAAGTTCCTGGAAGTTCCTGATAGCTGCCATTGCAACCAAAGTAGCCATTGCAGGACTCGCATGTGCAGGGGAGCTAATCGACCAGGAACAATCCGCAAATCCAGAATCAGGATATTGCGGTCTCTTTGGCCGGAGCCTGATTGTGGATAAAGGATCTAAGATAATGAAGGCAAAAAGAGAAGATTTCTGCCGGTAAGAAGGCGCCGTGATCGAAAGAGATAAAGCTACGCTGCCTATAAAGGCTGTATTACGCTGAGATGTGAAGTAGCACTTTGTTTCCCAGTTGAAAGTGATGCGGTCTCACAAGTCTACTAGGACCAGTAGACACTTGCAAGGATTGCAGCACTGGCTGTAAGCCTGGGTGATGGAAAGTCGCTAGATATGGGAAACCTCACCTGCTTAGTCTCAGGTGAGCAGTCACTCTGGGGGGCCTGGGGACTTGACTGATGGGGCAACAGTGATCAAAAAGGCAATGTAAGAAACTGCGAGATCCTGTCTCCCAGGCTCTCACCATTGACTCCTTGACTCTGACTATCAGAATGTGATAGTAAGCCCTGGAGATCTCCAGATACACTTCAGACATTCTTGAAGAATAGTGAGAATTGACACCAGAGTGATTTTTCTTTAAAAACACTTTTGATCTGATTCATCTAACGCACTGGAGGTCCTGAATGGGCCTGAAGTTTTTCATACCTTGTGGAACCCTCTATTGCTTTGATCGCAAATCGGAGTCCCTGATCGAGTTTAGGACAGGCTGATTGGATTTTCTAGCAATGTTGAAACCTCTATTGCGATCTGATCCGCTGACCGGTGGCACGTAATAGCTTCCCAAGCTTGTGGGTGTTCATCCAAGCCTGAGAAAGCCTCCTGTATTCTGTGAGCGGGCATAGCTTCAGGATGTTAGCTTAGGAGGAACCACAAATTCTGGGATGGTCTGGATCCGATCTGGGAGCCTCACAGTCGGGCACCAACTCAGGACGTTGTCCGAGGAGGAAGGAATGAAGGAATCCTCGGTGGAACGTCTACGGGGCCTTGAGGAACCTGGACGGCATTTTCTCCTGGCCCCGGGAGGAGGGGAAGGCTGGCGGAGGGGAAAAAGACCCTGAGTTCCCGAAACACACATTTTCCCTCCTGGGCCTTGGGTGAGGCCTAGAGGAGCGGAAAATTGGCCCCAATGTCAGTCAAGGTCAAGCCATCCTGGGTCTCCCGAGTCAGTGTGCCTCTTCACCTTAAAAAAAAACAAACCAAAGTAATCAACACGCTGGGAATGACTGCACGCCTGCCTGGCTGCTCTACTTGAATTAGGCGGCCTCTGGGCTGAGGGGCAACTGCGAGTTCACAATGGATGATAAGGTAGTCATCTACGATTCTGTCTCATGGACTAGTTCAATGGATGATAAGGTAGTAGAGGACCCCAACAGGCTACACCACCAGGCCTTTGAAATTACCTGAAGGGACACCAGGCGAAATTTAACCCGTAAGGTAAAGGCCGCACACATGACACAGGTAATTCAGGTAAAGGCCGCTGAAGAAAGGCTGAAGCTGCAAACCTCCATGCGCCTGAAATCCATGCTCACCTATCCTTTATTAGAGATGCCTCTAGGCCTGAAGCTGCTGGCCATCCTAAGCCACCGCAAAAATGACCTTTTGGATCTGAGGAACGTAGATAAAAATTCTGACAGGCACGGTTGAAAGAGCTATCTGGGTCTCCCCAGGCAATTAGAGTCAGGAGTCAGGAGGCTGGGTCCTTCGAGAAATTAAAAGAGGCGGCATCTGGGGCCCACCTAGGGATGGAGGGGCCTGGCTCAGGCGCCTGGACTCAGGAGCTCAAGGGCTGGGCCTCCCAATCTCAGGATCTAGAGGAAAGAATGTCAAGGATATCCAAGGATATTCTGAGAAACCCCTCCGCCGCATAGACTCCGGTCAGTGTCAGTCCTGATCATCGGGGGGTCAGTGTCTTTGGTGGCTCACTCGTGCCCTTGCATCCGTAGACTCATCATAATGTTCCGTGAGGCAGTTTTTCTGCGAACCGGAACTCCCCCGGAAGAATCCCGGGACCCACGGGGCAACTGGGACCCCTGCATCCCAGCTGTCATGGGGTCTAGCATGGGACCGCAGCACCAGGAAGGACCCGGCCAAGGTGAGGCACGGGCCTGCTGGAGCCGGCCTCATGGCTAGGACCAGGCACTCCTCAAAAGGCAGGATGTCGACTCCATGGAGACCAGCCTCGCGGACCGCACGACGGCATCGAGGAATCCCCGCAGGAGATGCTCCCCGCAGCCGCTCTCGCAAGTCCCCTCCCCCCTCGAGGGCAGCCCAGCAACGGAACCCGAGGACAGCTGAGGAACCCCCCCGAAACCGATAAACAGGTGGAATGAATGGTCGGAACCGATAAACTCCTCTTCCCGTCTCGGCACCACTCTGTTGGAGTCGCTTGCCCAGGATCACCGACTCGGGCGAGGCCGGGGGAGGAGGGGGAATCGGCTCAAAGGGGGGGGGATACCCAAATGGGCGGAGCTGACTCCGAGACCATTTAAATCGAAACCGGAGACTGGAAAAGTTGAAGAATAAAGACCAACTGATAATTTGGAGGGGGCAGAGGAGGTAGGGCCGCGCCGATTTACTCGCTCTCAGACAAGGTAGGCTCCGCTCTTAAGGGCTCAACTCTCTATCGGCTACCGGATCCGAGTGAGAAGGAATAAGGCCGGAGCTGAGGGAGGGGGAGCCGGCTGGGCAGACACCCCATCGCCCGACCAATGGAACTCCGAGATCTCGATGCTCCAACCTCCTTCATTTCCTGACAGGCGAGGAGCGACCGCATCGAGGCAGCGAGGACAGACACCTCGCCTGCACCCTCGGCCCCCGGAAGAAGAGGAGCGGAAGACTTTTTTTAGATGGCCCGTAGCCGGCCCGACGGACGGGTCGGACTCTTTTTTCTTTGTAGAGCAGAAGCAGAGCAGAAAGTAAAGCCAAAGTTTCCTCAAGGAGGAGCTTAATACCATTATTTTTTTTTAGTTTCTGAAGAGAACCCCGGGAAAAGGCATGGCAAACACTTCAAAGACCAAAAAAAAAAAAAAAATACAGCTCCAGCCAAGTCGAGACCACGCTCTAGCTTGATAAAGCAAATCCAGATCTAGGGAAGCAGGTGTGGTGAGCCAATAAGAGACTTTCTCTCTGTATACTAGTTGGGGCCGTAGGAGATGATGGATCCGGCTCCCAACATCAGTTATGATGAATGGCGAGATAGCTACAGGCTTCTTCGGAACCGATGGGGTCCTCGGGCCGGGGCACTGGTGCCTTCGACATCATGAGGAAGGTCTTGTCTGAAGAGACACATACATCATCGGCATCTTCTTCTCCTCTCCCAAAGGGTCCACGTTCTGCTTCTGTACCTTCGGTTCCTACCAAGCGTCGAGACCCAATGCCTCAGCCAGCCTCAGAGGGCACCCCTGGTTCCTCGGATGCCTCCCCAGAAGCCCTCTCTGAGGATGTACTGAGGAAAAGATTGTGCAAGAGGAGGCACATTGATTCCCCACAGGAATCTCTGACATCTGATACCGATTTGGATGAAGCAGAAGGGTCCCCACGGTCCCCCTCTGAAGATGTCTCTTTTGCTGACATTTTGGAAATCTTGAAACAGAGGGGAGACTGGCAGACTCTTGCCCCTTCTGTAGACGAATCGGTGTTGCTGAAGGCATTTGGGGCTCAACCTTCTACCTCCTGGGTGACCTCTCCCTTTGACGAGCTCATGGACCTGATAGCGCGAAGGGCATGGGAGACACCTGATACAGTGGAACCGGTCCCCCGCAGACCCAACAAGTATATCACGGCCCCTCAAGACAAAAGCTTTCTGACTGAAGGAGTGCCAGTGGATACTATGGTGGTGGCGGCAGCCACTAAGAAGGAAATGTCCGAATCATCTTCCTCTGTTCATCCTCCTAATAAGGATTCTAGGATGATGAACAGGTATGGGAAGCACGTGTTTAGTTCTGCAACTTTTTCCACGCGATCGCTGAACTACCTTATGCATTTCATGTGTCTACAGAGAGATCTACTCAAGGAACTGGGAGATACTCTCCAGGGCAATACAGATGCTGCTGTCTCCAAGAAAGTGACAGCACACCTTAACACCCTCAATTCCATAGTTAACTCATCCATGAGGCTCATTTCATATGCAGCCAAAGGTTCGAGTAGGGCGGCAGCCTCAGCAATTGCTCTGAGGAGATAATCCGGGCTGCGCCTATGCTCCTTTGCGGAAGCCTTCAAGTCTTCCTTTGCTAACACCCCGTTTGATGGTGCCTCACTGTTTGGTCCCAAAGTAAAGGAGACTCTCACTAGGTGCAAGCAAGAAGGGAAGACCCTGTCTGCCGTAGGGGTCCGTTTTTCCACCCCATCTAGACCATACCCCAAAGGGCAAAGAGGTGGAAAAATGTGGTTCCGAAAGACTCAGGGATCCTTTCAGCCCACACAGAGTGATGCCCCCTCCAGAGGCAGAGGAGGGGGAAGAAATGGAAGATGCCGTCCAGGCAGCAGAGGGGGTCCGCAGAATCAGGGTGACAGAGATATGTTCTCTGGGAAGCCTTTTCAGCACTCCTGAGTGCATGCCCGGCTGTCCTACTCTGGAGGCAGTCGGGGGTCATTTGGCTTTATACCCAGTGGCCTGGCTAAATCTTACATCAGATTCCTGGGTAAAAAGCATAGTTACCAGAGGCTACAATATTCCATTTATAAAAATTCCACCTGCCCCCAAAAAGCTCCCAGATGTTCCACCCAGTCTGCGAGACCAGGCAGCCATAGAAATAAAAAGGCTGCTCGAAAACAGAGTCATCCAACCAGTCCCAGCAGACCAGAAAGGATCCGGAACTTACTCAAGGTTATTTTTAGTTCCAAAGAAAACAGAGGACTGGAGGCCAATTTTGGACCTCAGCAGACTCAACACTTTTGTGAAAAAGGAAAAGTTCCAGATGGTCACGCTACAGTTGATCCTTCCTTTCCTACAGGACGGCGACTGGATGTGCTCTATAGATCTCAAAGACGCCTACTACCATATCAAGATGGCCAGAGCGTCCAGAGATCACCTGCGCTTCCAGCTGGGAGCCAGTCACTTCCAGTTTCGTGCTCTGCCCTTTGGCCTCACCTCAGCCCCCAGGGTGTTCACCAAATGCATGGCAGTAGTAGCGTCTCACTTGAGACAAATGGGATTCCGAGTGTTTCCTTACCTAGATGACTGGCTCCTATCCACCACCACCGAGTATCGTCTTGTGCAAGCCAGGGATTACACCATCAACCTTTGCTCCTCTCTGGGCATAACAGTCAATTTTGGAAAATCTGTCTTATCGCCCTCACAGCGTATCTCATTTATAGGGGCAGAGTTAGACACTTCCCTGGCCCGAATCATTCTCCCCCCACTAAGAGTATCAGCCCTCAGAAATCAAATTTCTATCCTTCTTCAGAGCAGGAGAGTCCCTGCTCAACAAATCTTGAGAGTGCTAGGAATGATGGCAGCCGCTCTTATCGTAGTCCCCCTAGGCAGGATGCATATGAGGATTCTTCAATGGATGCTATTCGCTCAGTGGTCTTACCGACAGCTTCCACTATCTCACGAGATCTTAATCACGAACTCCTGCAAACGGGATCTCCTATGGTGGATGCACAGTCAGGACCTAACAGTAGGCCGACCGTTTGTGTTGCCCAGTCCTATAGCTACTTTAACCACGGACGCTTCCCTGACAGGGTGGGGGGGACTTTTTCAGGGAAGAACAGTCCAAGGTCAATGATCCAACTTGGAGTACAACCTGCACATCAATGTCCTAGAGCTGAGGGCAGTGTTTCTAGCATTGCAACACTTTCACAAGTCCTTACCTCTGGGAACAGTGACAGTTCAAACGGACAACATGTCAGTAGTCTGGTACATAAACAAACAAGGAGGAACCAGGTCTTATCCATTGTGCAGAGAGGCCCTCAGGATTTGGCAATGGGCTGTGTCTACCGAACGCTTTCTGATAGCAATGCACATCTCGGGGACATCCAACGTCATTGCGGACAGGTTGAGCAGAGCCATCCTGTTGCCCCACGAGTGGTCCCTCAAATCTCAAGTCACGGAAAAGGTTTTCCGCAGATGGGGCCAGCCTTGCTGCGACCTATTTGCATCGCCATTAAATGCCAAATGCAGAAGCTACTTTAACCTACTACCCCCTCTGGGGGTGCCCCCAGGGATGCACTGGTGCACGATTGGCCCCCGGGTCTCCTTTACGCTTTTCCCCCTGTTCCGCTAATTCCCAAATTCCTGCAGAAAGCCAAACGTCTGGAAAGGACCATAATTCTGATAGCCCCATTCTGGCCTCGACAAATCTGGTTCCCCTTTCTTCAAACTCATCAGGTGGAGGAACTGTGGATTCTGGACCCAGTGCCAGATCTGTTGACGCACTCGTCGGGAGTTCCTCACACATCTCTCAAGTCCCTCAAACTGACAGCTTGGCTGCTCCGCTTCCCATCTTAGCCAGGTCAGATTTATTGTCCCCTGCAGTACAACACATAATTGTATCTTCCCACAAGCCATCCACAAGGAAGCTATACAACAGCAAATGGAAACGTTTTGCGTACTGGGCCTCGCAGCAGGGTATAGATCCATCAGGGGCTCAGTACACAAGATATTAGAGTTTATTTTGACACTTTTTCATGAAGGAGCATCAACTTCCACGATAAGGGTACAACTTGCGGCTATATCTAATTTTCATGTTGGTCAGGGAGATAGTTCCCTCATGTCCCACAGACTTTGCAAAGCCTTTATGAAAGGTATCTTTCACCTCCGTCCCCCCTTTCGTAATCCAGGGTCCCCATGGAATCTTAACCTGATGTTATCACGGCTCATGTTGCCCCCATTCAAACCAGCCACCACAACCCTTCTTAAATTTTTATCGTGGAAGACACTTTTTCTGGTTGCCATCACTTCCGCCTGGAGGGTTTCAGAGTTGCAAGCGTTATCTTTCCGGCCCCCATATATGATATTTCATCCAGATAGGGTAACATTGTGCACCAATCCATCCTTCCTTCCAAAGATTTGTTAGGTCAAAAATATTAATCAATCGATTGAACTACCCACCTTCTTCAAAAATCACTCCAATAAGTTGGAATACATGCTGCACAAATTAGACATCCACAGGCAGCTGAGATTTTACTTAGACAGGACAAAGGAATACAGAAAGTCAGACCAACTGTTTGTATCATATGCTGACCAAAGGAAGGGAAAGGCGGTAACAAAAGTTACTTTATCCAAATGGCTCTCAGACTGTATAAATTTCGTATATTCAGAATCAAAGCAACAACTCCCCTTTAACCCCAAGGCTCATTCTACGAGGGCGATTGCTACTTCTTTAGCCCATGCCGCCCGCTTGCCATTAGATACCATTTGTGCGGCGGCAACATGGGCAAAACCACATACATTTATCGCTCACTACAAATTAGATAAAAACTCCAGAGACAGGGTGACGTTTGGTTCCACTGTTCTCAGGAATGTTCTCCCGTGAGCCACCCTGGGTAAAGGAGCTAGGGACACTACCTGTGAGTAAGAACAAATGGCGAGATCGAACAATTTCACATAAAGAAGTTATGTTCTTACCATAACGTTCCATGTGACTTGTTCATCTCGCCTTTGTTCTTACATTCCCCCCCTCCATCCCCCGTCCTGCATTCTGGAAGAACGGGTAAGACTGCATTCGGGTTCAGTCTTCTCTAGATACTATTATTCTTGAGCTTCCTAGTGTACATCATGGATGGCATCTTTTCTCTTCTATTGATGACAGAGTATCAGACAGTGTGGTTGTGTTTTTTTTCTATGCGCTTAGGGCGCAGTAACTAGTGGGATTCTTCTGGTGTTAGCAAACTAGATCTGAGGGTTAGCACAGGAGGATCATGGGATAGAACTGTGCCTCGAGCTTTCTCGAAGATACAGAGCTGGTGATGTGGCCGACTCGGAGCCGATCCTCGGCTCCAAACCCGTGTGTAAGAACAAAGGTGAGATGAACAATTCACATGGAACGTTATGGTAAGAACATAACTTCTTTTTTTGTTTAATAAAGACGTTTGTTTGACCCTTTCTTCTGGTGCAGTTTGCCATATTGGACATAACCTGATAACAGGTTCATAGTAACTAGGTATCTCCGCAAAAGAGGACATTTTGAGGACTGCAGCATCCACCCCCTTTAAGATACAACACAGTACAGTATCAGCAATCCATCTGCATACTGTGGGAGTAGAACCCACAGTCTTCTGCATCAAAAATAAGTATTCTATCTGTTGTGCTACTAACAAAAGAAAGAGATTTGGCATAAGCAGCACTAAACTTATCTCTCCCTGAAGAACTATGCAGCACAAGAAATCCGGAAAAAGCCAAAATTTACTGGGGGGGGGGGGGACTCAAAAAACAGGGCAGGGAAACATTTTAAACATTGCTTGTGTAATCCTGAAAAATTCCTAGAATAATATGTTTTCTGTTACCATGCCTTTCCTGACAGATAGGAAGACTGAAATTTAAATGGATATCATTATTTAGTGAGTTCAGTTCTCAGGGCGGCCACGGTGGTGCAGTGGTTAGTGCTGTCGCCTCACAGTAAGAGGTTCTCCGGTTCAATCCTCGGCTGTGGTGGAGTCTGCATGTCCTCCCTGTGGTCGCGTGGGTTTCCTCCAGCTGCTCCAGTTTCCTCCCAAAAACATCCTGTAGGTGGATTGGACACTCCAAATTGGCCCTAGGTGTGAGAGAGTGTGTGTGTGGGCCTTCTGTGGAAGGTTGGGTGCCAGGCTAGCAACTCAACACCATAAAACTCCACTGCCAATCATGAGCAGACAGGTGATCTGCTGTGATGGCCCCTAACCAGGAAAAGCCAGAAGAAAGCAAAGTGAGTATTGTTTTTTCTGCCACCATTTCAGGAAGTAGTTCAGTTATTGGATTTGATGTACAGACAGTTAAAGTCTACAGACTTTAGCTGAAGTAGTACGTTAAAGTTATTTCAGTGTTATAAATTAGCTTGTTTTGGAACTGGTTGTAAAAAATAGTAATGTAATGATATTATTTAGGCAACATTCCTTCTGGCTTCTACACAGGGTCAGGAATATTTAGTTTTGTATTCAGCTGCATGTGACTGCTTTTAATCCACTGCATGTGCTTCAATGATTTTTAATTTGATGATTGCTTGTGCACAGACACCCCTCCCCCATACACACACACAGTTTAGTAGATGCTAATCCCATGAAACATAGCTGTACAAGCATAGTAGTCTGAAAGCTTTTGTTAGAGAAAACAATTTACCTACTGTGTACTCAGTAAACTACAGAAAAAAACATATTTTTATGATGCCAAGCTCCACTGCCACTTACGCATAGAAGGACATCCCAACATCATTACATCTTACAGCAACTCAAAGAAAATAAACAATTATCCAATGCATTATCATACATAATCAGTTGTTTTGTTGTCCTATTATAACATTGCAAAGTCACAGTACAAACAGCTATAATTTCATGTTTTCCATTTAAGCACAACAGATGTATATAACAATACATACATACATATATATGTGTATGCATATGCATTTTACTATATATAGTCTGAGTTTATACGTAATGATTGTGCACACAAATTGTTGAGATCCATTTAATCTAACAAAGCCATCTAGCTCACGTTTTGTGAAAAAAATCTAAATAATTGACAAACTAAGTTGCTCTAAAAACAGAAAAAAAAGTCTTAATGTTCTGTTTTGTGGTCAGTTAAAAAGAAACAATATCCACTAACTTACAGACATAATTTGTTTGAATAGTAGCACTGTTAGGGAAAGGGTATTAAGAAGCCTAATGTGAAGAGTAAGGGTGAGGGGCAGGGCTAGTGGTAGGATTAGCTTTTGCACACATGAGGAAGGGTGGGCAGGGGGCGTTCTTTAACAGAACCACTACACAAGAAATGCGTGCACCACGTCTGTGCAAAAACACACACACACACACACACACACACACACACACACACACACACACACACACACACACACACATACACACACACACACACACTATTTCAAATGTATCAGCACTCAATCAAACGAACACATCCATCCCTTTCCCTAGCCTTTAATTTAATTCTAACCCTCAATTGCTCATACTCACATATACAACTAACCCCAGTGCTGGAACAAACATTACAAATGAAAGAGCCAGCATTACTTCCCACTCTCACTTACATTACATTCATTGATGCTCAATTCAGCTATTCCACCATTTGTCAAAAACTTACACTTAACTAGATATACCACCTAAAAATGTATATCTGTACATCTATCTATAGATAGATAGATAAATAGATAAACTAAGTCTGAAATCACAATATAGACAGAAGTCTAAAAAACACAGGTTTATTTCTCCAGAAAAAAGCAATAATAGCTTATCTTGACTCCATAAAAACAATTTAAATATTTACTCTGCATGCAAGTTTCCTTAGAAGTGTCTTCAAAAACTTTATATCCCACAGTGTCAGTCTCTCACAGGCCATATGTAATAGTCCACAGCTGTAGCCGTTGTTCAGCTCTGCACCAAAAGTTACTCTACCAGGTGAAATCCACAAAACTCTTGATCTTCAATCAATCTGTTTAACCCATGGTGAATCTCCGTTTGAAGAACTGACTGCCTGCACTCCTGCTGTTTATCTGCAACTGTTTATATAAGCAGTAACTTTTAGTTATGTACTCACCATAACTTTAGATGTTTGGGATCCATCTTGCCTACATTCTGTACTGATGGGCTCGGAGCCGATCCATGCTATAGAGCGAGGCCTCTTATTGGCTGAGCTATCTTTATCCCAAGATGCACCACCACTAATCCCCCAGATCTTGTTTGTCCGCATTCATGCACACATGCACAACTGTTTATAAAACATTGTTAGATGTTTCAAGATGAAACAACAGGATTCGGACCTTCTGATATCCTCTGATCTCCAAGGAAGGGGGAAGGAGGGTGGTTATTAGAATGGTGAGATGGATCCCAAACATCTAAAGTTATGGTGAGTACATAACTAAAAGATGTTATGTGATCCTATCTCGCCTACATTCTGTACTGATGGGACAGCCCCTAGCACCTAAATCCCGGTGGCCCACTGGAAAACACTCCTGAGCACTGTGGAACCAAATGAAGCTCGTCCTCTAGATGCCACATCCAATTTGTAGTGGGAAATAAAAGTGTAAGACCATGCACAAATGTCACTAATGGCAAGTTTAGAATGAAAAGCTATCGAAGTAGCCATAGCCCTTGTAGAATGAGCTTTGACAGAGGTGGTAAGCTCTTTATTAGAATAAAAATAAGCTTGAGTAATACAGTCCCTGATCCATTTGGCAATAGTGACCTTTGTGGCTTTGCCCAATTTATTGTCTGCAAAGGATACAAACAACTGATCTGTTTTCCTTGTTTGTTTGGTCCTGTCTAAGTAAAACGAACTGCCTGTGGACATCTAGTGTATGGAATATGAATTCGCCTTGCTAGAGTATTTTGGAAAAGACTGGAAGTTCTAACGATTGTTGTAAGCAGAAACTAGAACAAACTTTAGGGACAAAGGAAGGATTTGGCCTGAGGGATACTCTGTCTTTGTGAAAACCAAGCACGGGGTTTTACTGACAAAGCTTGAAGCTCTGAAACTCTTCTGGCAGAAGTGATTGCCACCAGAAAAGCTGTCTTCCATGATAGAAACTTTAGATCACATGTAGCCGCCGGTTCAAAGGGAAGGAAGTCAAGGCGTAACACTATATCGAGATCCCATGGAGGTGCAGGATGAGAAATCGGAGGTCTTAATAGAGCAGCACCTTTCAAAAGGTCTTACACAATCTGTTGCTCATTAAAGGTGGGGGATTCGTGAAAATTGGAAATCGCTGCCAATTGTACCTTGATGGTAGAAACTGAAGAGCCTTGATTGAAGAGAGAAGTTAAAATTTTAGTACTTCTGCCACGGGAATAGAAATGGGGTCCAGGCCCCAGAGTTGAGCCCAAATAGCAAATCTTTTCCATTTGCTAGAATACAGTTTCTTTGTAGCAGACTTATGGGCCGAAGATAATATGTGTACAACATCTGGATCCAATGTATGACTCCTGACTATAGTCGGAAGAGGAGGAGCCAAGCCGTCAATTTTAGGGTGTGTAGGGACTGGTGGAATAGTCCTGACTGATGAACCAGTAGGTCTGGGATCTGATCCAGGAACCATGGACCTTCCAGAGCATATTTCAAGATAGGGAAACCATACTTGACGAGGCCAGTAAGGAGCAATTAAGATCATTTTGCTCCCCAAGAGATGCTTTGATTTGAATCACCCTGGGAAGGAGAGGAACTGGAGGGCAGGCATAAAGCAAGCCGGTGGGCCAAGGATGGACTAATGCCTCCATGGGGCTCTTCCCTGGCCGGGGGGGGGAAGAATTCTTTGCACTTAGCATTCAGAGGAGTAAGAGGTCGCAACACGGAACTCCCCATTCGCTGAAAATCTGACTTGCAACTGTCATATTCAGAGACCATTCTTGAGGAGAGAGTATGGTTCTGCTCAATCTGTCGGCTATCACATTGGACTTGCCCGGTATGTGAATAGCCATTAGGAGACTGCCCATTCCCAAACTCTCATGGCTTCTCTGCAAAGAGGATAGGATCTGGTCTCTCCCTGTTTGTTCAGGTACCAGACAACTGACATGTTGTCTGAGTGAACAGCAATTACACCCTGAGGGAGATAATCGTGAAGGGCTTGAAGGGACAGGAGTACTGCCCTCATTTCTAGGATGTTGATATGAAGAAGAGTCTATTCCATGTGCCATTTGCCTTGGACTGACCTGCCCAGGGAATGCCCCCCCCCCCATCTGGGGGGCGTCCGTGGTCAAAGTGGCGAGGAGGTAGAACAAAGGGTCCCCCCTGATCCAAATTGGAGGGCACTAGCCACCAGCGAAGGTCCCGCTTGCAAGATTCCGTGATCCATATGAGGTGACTGAGAGGGAGTTCCTGAAAGGACCACTGAGCTGAAAGAAGCCACTGGAGGATTCTCATGTGCAACCTTGCCAAGGGGACTAGAAGGCAGACATGGATCCCAATAGCTGCAGGACCATCCTGGCAGGAGCTTTGGACCTGGGAAGTAAGGCTCGAACTTGAGTCTGTATGGTTTGTATTCTGTCTGTAGGTAGATAGACCCGCATTCGGTTTGAGTCTATCTCTACCCCTATGAATCTTATTCGTTGAGATGGCAGCAACACAGACTTTGGCCAATTGAAGGTGATTCCAAGGGAACTGCCCAGTGATATAGTGGCTTGAAGGCTCTGCAGTAGTAGATGCCTGGAGGTGGCAGTTAGGAGCCAGTCGTCTAGATACTGAAACACCTGGAATCCTATACTTCTCAGGTGAGCAGTCACGACTGCCAAACACTTGGTGAACACCCTGGGGGCTGTGGTGAGACCAAAGGGCAGCGCACGGAACTGAAAATGACTGCCTCCTAGGCTGAAGCTCAGATGTCTCCTGGACGCTTGATGTACCATGATATGGTAATAAGTGTCCTTGAGATCTATGGAGCACATCCAAACACCCTTCTCCAGCAATGGGAGAATGGTTTGTAGGGTGACCATTCGGAACTTGGACTTTCTGACTGAACGGTTTAGGATGCTGAGGTCCAAAATGGGCCTCAAGTCCCCGGTCTTTGGCACCAAAAGAATCTTGAGTAAGTCCCTAATCCAATCTGGTCTGCGGGGACGGTTGGATGACTCCTTTGCAGCAGCTTTAAAACTTCTGAGGCTGCAGTATCCCGCTGACTGGGTGGCGGGTCCGGGATTTTGGACTGAGGGGGATGAGAGAATGGGATGGAGTAGCCTCGGCGGCGTAATCCAAGCACCCATCGGTCCTGAGTGATACCTTTCCAGGCTTTTAGGTGCTGACCCCGACTGGCTCGGAGCTGCACAGCCGGGCAATCCCTCAGGGACTGTGAAAGGTTGAAGACCCATGAAAGGACTATGTCTGTGTCTCCAGTGTTGCGAGGGCCTCTGCCGCCTCTGGGCCGGCATCTTCCCTGCCTCTGGAAGGGGATCCTCCTGCTGAGAGGGGTAAGGCTTCTGAGATCTATGGAACCACATCTTCCCCTCTTTTAGCCTTGGGATAAGGCCGAAAGGGGAAGGAAAATCGTGCCCCACGGCAGTCAGAGTCTTACCCTCCTGTTCACAGCGGTCAGTGTGTCCTTTACCTTGGGTCCAAACAGGGAAGACCCATCAAAGGGGCAAAGGAAGACTTAAAGGCCTCCGAAATGACACAGGCAGAGCCAGGCTTGTCTCCCAGAGAGCAATGCCTGTACCTTAATTGCCCCTTCGGCCGCATAAGAAATGAGCCTCATGGACGAGTTTGAGATGGACGACATTGTAGCCAGCTGAGAGTCAACCGTCTGGGCCAGCTCCTCAGGCAGGTTACCCAAGAGGGTATCGGATAGTTCCTTAATCAGATCCCTCTGAAATCTGGTAAAGTGCGTAAGGTAGTTCAAGGACCTCAAAGTAAAGGCCGCTGAACTCAGGGTGCGCTTCCCGTACCGATCCATGTTCCCAGACTCCTTATTAGGAGGATGGACAGACGTCGAAGCCTCTGCTACATCTTGCTGGGTAGCAGATGCCACCACCAAAGCATCTACAGCCACACCTTTAGTCAGAAACTCTTTTACAGGGAACTTATTCGGACGAGCAGGCACAGATCAAATCCAAGAGCTCATCGAAGGGCGGAGACACCCAGGAGGCGGAGGGCTGAGCCCCAAAAGCCTTCAGGAACACCGACTCATCAGCAGAGGGAGGTTTGGACTGCCAGCCGCCTCGTTGTTTTAGGGCTTCCAGGATGTCTGCAAAGGAGACATCATCCGAGGCACTTATTAGGGGACCACTCTGCATCATCAAGATCAGTGTCTGATGTAAGAGACTTGTCAGGCGTGGGTCAACGTGCTTCCTCTTGCACGATCTCTTCCTGGGGGTTCTTCAAGAGGCTTCAGAAGGACCTCCAGGAGAGAAACCCCAGTGGGGGTAACCTGAGGCTGGGGCCCGCTGTCTAAGGACAGGGGACTGCCAAAGACCCAGTCTCGGTATGCAGGGAAGGAGCTGGGGAAACCGTGGAGGTAGCCAAGGAAGATTTGGCCCTCATAGCCCTGAAGGCGGGACCACCAGAATCCTGGGGGTCCCACCTCCGACAGTGGACGGCACTCCCGCCCAAGAGGGAGACTTGGGACCGAAAGCATCAGTCCCAAAGCCTCAGGGCGAAGAAGTCCATGTTCTGAACTCCGACCCAAGAGCTGGAGTTGGAGCAAGGGTTGGGCCCGAGCATAAAACCTCCACCGGTTCCACCAGCACCGCCTCCAACGGTGCAAGCTGTTGGAGGAGGAACCATAGTAATGGGCTGGAGCGAAACTAGCTTTTGGAACACCGGAGACTGGAAGAGTCTAAGGAGCACCCTGTCGATGTCTGAATCAGGCATCTTGGATGATCTAGAGGATACCGATTTCTCCATCGAATGGACTCTACCACTATCGGCCCGAGGGAGATCTTACGGTGCCGATAAGGACTTCCGAGGGAAGAAGTCTGAGAGGTAACCCCCTTATCGGCTCAATATCAGTGGAGCCGATGAAGGTGCGATGCCCCAGTCCTCGGCTCCGAAACCAGAGGGCGAGGCTGAAGTCCGTGGAGATTTTAGCAGTCGGTTCCGACTGACTGGTGAAGGAGAAGGAGAGGAAGATAAAGCCTCAAGGATGGCTTAATTAACCCCTTCAGGATTCATTTGTTTTTCCTCTCCTGGAGGACTCTAGATGAAAAGGCGTGACACATGCTACACGATTCTTGTAGGTGCTGTGTCCGTCGCTATGGACATCTTAAAACCACACGTGCATTTTAAACAGAGGGTTTGTGTTCTTTTGACATGGCCAAAATAGCCCAAACACAGTTGTCTGTCACAGTATGAATATATATCTTTTTTTTTTTTTTTTTTTTTTTTTAAATCTGCACAAGTACAGTACAACAAAAATTTATACAGAAGAGAGAGAGATAGAGAGAGTCAAGACCCTCTAACTTAAATGGGTACTTGACCCACAAACGAAAAATCCAAGAAAGTAAAGCAACAGGGGAAGGCCCCTCTAACTAAAAACCTTCGAAAACACACAATTTCTCAACAGAAATCTCAAATACACACTCAAAACACAAGAACAGATGTTAAAACAGCTTTTGGGTTGAAATTCAGCAAATTTCTGACAGGAAAAGCCTAAAAAAAAAATTAGTACTTAGCCCAGCCAAGTTGAGACCACGTCTATGCTTGTAAGCGGCAAATGAGATCTGGGGGATTAGTGGTGGTGCATCTTGGGATAAAGATAGCTCAGCCAATAAGAGGCCTCGCTCTATAGCATAAGCGTGCCGAGTCGGAGCCGAGGGATCGGCTCCAAGACCATCAGTACAGAATGTAGGCGAGATAGGATCACATAACATCTAGCAATCACATAGTTAATACATGCACTTTTTCTTGCTAAAGAGAAGTGAAAATTTTCCATGAGTCACTTTGCACACTTTTGCAGAAATGTTACACGTTTTGCTATACATTGCTGAATTTCTGAGTATCAAAACAACTAAAACTCAAATGTCAACACAATTCAGTCGAATGCACAATCAGTAGAAAGTGCATGACAACAAGAAAAAAGGTGTTTAGCCCCCCATTTAGCCCACACCACCCCAATACTTATCAATTCCAAACTCATACAACAGTGGAAAAAAGAGAAAAGTCCCTAATCTCCATTGTCCAGCGATCCTGTACCAAGTGTAAACCTGCATGTTTAATGAAGTATAAATCAACCAACATATTCAAACATGTTCAGCAATTCACACATCAACATAAAAAATGTTGGCGGAATCTAATTAGAACTATATATATATATATATATATATATATATATATATATATATATATATATATAGGGTCTGTATTGCATCGCTGAAATGCAGTTCTGGTGAACACCTATCCATCGACACTTAATCAGTGAAATAATTCACTTTAGTTAATAAGGGCAAGGAAATACATGCCCACAGCGCAAAGTACCAACATCTACATGAAATCAAATCCACCTAAGTGGGGGGCTTCACCCCCACAATCCTCCTAATTATATATACCAACTCTGAGCTCGCACAACAGTGGAGAAAAGGGAAAAATTCTGTTGTTGGCCAACTACGTCTTTGCCCTTATTACATTCAGCGAATTGTTTCGCTGATTAGGTGTCGATGGATAGGTGTTCGCTGTAATTGCATTTTGGCGACGTAATATAGACCCTATATATATGGGTCTACTTTAGTAGAACAAAATTAGACTTAATTGAAACTTACTTTACCGAGAGGACATCACAGAAGTTTGAATAAACCAAAGCTTCACATTACCAAATTTTTTTTTAAAAGAAATTGAGGCACTTGGCCAACATGGAGAAATTTGCCCTTTTCCCCACTGTTGTGCGATGCCAAAGTTGTTATATGTAAGTTAGGGGAGGTGTGGGGGAGCAGCTCACCCACCTGGGTGGGTTTGACAAACTGCGGTGTGTTTTCACATTGAATGTTGGCCAAGTGCCTCCATTCCCTGTAAAAAAAAAAATGAGGTAATGTGAAGCTTTGGTTTATTCAAAGTTTGGTGATGTCCTGGTAAAGTAAGTTTCGATAAAGTGTAACTTCGGTCTACTGAAGTACACCCCATCCATATATATATATATATATATATATATATATATATATATATATATATATATATATATATACAGAGAGAGAGAGGGAATGTAACCTAGTACTGCGGAATGTAGTTTTTCAGCCTGAAGTGTAGTACACACTTTCCTTATGGAAGAACAAATCAACAAAAAGGAAAAACTAGTTTTAAAAGAACAAATGCTCTCTAGATATTGATATACAAATTACTAAAATGGGCCGTTGTCACAGCATCTCCTCAAATTTTTGGATTGTATACCCCAGTGTCTGTGATGGAGATGCCACCCCCTTTGTCTGCTTCCATAATCCTTCTTGTCTTGTCTTCACTGAGTGATTTTAGAGTTGACAGTTCTTGTGAGAGGTTATCAAATCCCCCCTTGCAAGGTGCTCTTCTGGCTCTTTTTGACTTCCTTGTCTCACACATAGTTGCTAAATCCTAATTTCACCTCTGCCCTTAGCAGCTGACATCTGTTTTTGGATTCTGTTAACCATCGCTCTCATTCTCTCTCCCATCACAGCATTTTACACAGAGTTTAGTCTCACTACCACCTGTTTTATTATATACTATAGTAATATAACAAAAATGCAGGACTAGATGCTTACATTGTTATTTGATATGTAAGCACACTAATCAACAGACAGATATACAGTGACTTTGTACTTACTTAGATAAGGAGTTAACAGCACCAATCACAATAAATGTAAACTATGATTGTACCACTGTTCTAATAACTGTCACTGAATATGATCTGTTTAAGTGCTTCTAGAATAAAGCCTTCATTGTAATTTACGTGGCTATTTATAAGGAAAACAGAAAATATGATATTAATTGTTACTGTTATGTATAACTTAGATCTGACAAAGCTCTGACAAGGGCGATAACACTCATCTATTGTTTTAACTTAATAAACCCTGGTTTAAACAAGCAATTCCAGCTTGAATCCTTTTTTTCTTATTTTTAATAAGAATATAATGTGATCTTTACATGGATCTTACATAAGAAGTTGGGACAACAGGCTATTTTAGTAATTCATATGCCATTAACTAGAGCAGTCAACTAGTTTCCCCTTTTTGTTTATATATATATATATATATATATATATATATATATATATATATATATATATATACAGATAGATAGATATGGATCTACTTTCAAGTTGACAAAATCCTGAATCGCAAAATGTCAAGACCATAATAGCGAAAGTGTATTTATTTATTTATTTATTTATTGACATTTGTTAAACGGGTTTGTTCAGCTGGGTTAGAAACCCATTTTCAGTGGAGACCTGAGGAGAAAAGCTTCATTTATATTTAACATGCATGTTAACAGAGAATCCAAGATAAATTTAGTTACATTCAGTGTACGTTTTACAGAGAAAAATGATTTACAGTTGGTTACATTCATTTAACATTTTGTAGAAAAAAAAAGATTCCCATTTAGTCTACAGTATGAGAAAATTGTGTAGTAATGGTAAAACAAGGTCCAGGTACATCTAGAAATCTGCTAGCCATATCTAAAGCTGAAAGTTTAAAATATCGACTATTAGAATGCCGTAATGAAGTTAAGGTTTGTGCAGTATCCCTTTAAGGTCTTGTAGTGTGCAGGAAAAGTATAGCAACCATTAGGAGTCATCGGAGTGAAATGTTAGGTAGGTATGAAATATATTTTTGTTTTAAGTGGAGCCGTGAAGGAAATGTTATAGGTAGTGCTGTTTTTTCATGTTTATTGACTGGTACATTGGTAAGGAAGTCATTTGTATTTACATATGTGATTGTGTTGAACCTAAGATGTGTTGCTGTACAGCGCAGATCAGTATATTTATCGTTTTTTCCAGTGTAGTGTGATCATGGAGTTGATATATTAAATTAGCAGGGGCTGTGAGGGGTGCAGGAGGGCTTTCCTTCTGCTTATGTGTAGAGAATTACATAGGTGCTTTTTTATTGCTTGGTGTATTTTACAGTGGTGCAAGGTTGGAAGGTTAGCTTCGCTTTTTGTTTTTCAATATTTTGAGTTACGATATTTTAAACTTGCTGCTTAATGCTTTTTTGTTATTATCGTCTCGACATTTTGCAATTTGGGATTTTATCAATTCAAAATTTGAAAGTAGATCCTTATATATATATATATATATATATATATATATATATATATATATATATATATATATAGACAGATATAGATTTATATCAGCAATTGTAGTAAGTGAACTCCCTAATGTTGACCTGCTTTGGTTGACAAAATTGAAGGTTGGCAGGTGTATGACATCAACAATTTCCTGGGGTGGGGAATATGCCTTTTCCCCAGGGATTGTGCAATTTCAGAGAGGGAATAAATAATTAACAGGAATTGTAGGGGAGTGCAAGGGGGCTTGCTCCTCTGAAATAAACATGTTTTAAAATATTTATGTTCCAGGGATATTCCTTTGAGAATGTACATTACAGTCTTGACTTTTTTGTTGACTTTAATGTGTTAGGGTTACTACCATCAAAGTTTCCTTGATTCAACCATTTTAGATAAATCCTCTCTAAATTGTATAAGGTCTTACATCTGTATAATGTCTTATGTCTAAAGAATGTCTGACTTTTACTACTGTATTACTCATTTGCTACTGATTTTTTTTTTCAGAATTGTACAATTTCTTACGAGGCTTTTCTCCCCGGGACTCCATTAAAAAAGTGCTCTTCTTTTCAGCCCAATGGACTATCCTGGCAAACAAACTGTAAAATAAATAAATAAATCAATAAAAAATCCATATATGTATATCTATGTCTATATGGGTCTATTTTTTCGTATTGAAAGATCATTCTTTCGACAAGGAAAAGTACAACCCCATTTATGCGAAAGTGCAGTCAAACGGAAGTGTACTTTCGTGAATACCGGTTCGCTGAACTGGTAATATTAACAAAACAAAAACTCTGTAGCACCCCGTTTCCCCACTCTAGTGCAATCTCGGAGTTAGTATATATATCAAGTAGCGGGGATATGGGGGGGTGCAGGGGAGCTTGCCCCCCCTGAAAAAATGCCTTTATAGTGTTTTGTTTTGTTAATATTACCAGTTCAGTGAACCGGTATTTGGGAAAGTGCACTTTCATTTGAGTTTCGATACGAAAAAGTAGACACACACACACACACACACACACACACACACACACACACACACACACACACACACACATATATATATATATATATATATTTTTTTTATATATATATATATATATATATATATATATATATATATGGATCTAGGACTAATGCTCGAAGACACATTTCCATAAATCGGAAACAGCCAAACACAGTTTCGCGAAAGTGTTTTTCACTGAAAAAGCACTTTCACGAAACTCAAGTAAAAAAAAAAAACACCTAACAACATTAAAAAAAAAAAAACAACAGTAATCATGTTTATGCAGGGGGCAAGCCTCCCTGCACCCCCCATGTGGGGGGCTGTGCCGCCCACACCCCCCTACTTTTATATTCTCACTCCGAGATCACACTACAGTGTGGAAAAGGGAATATTCCCTTACACTGTGCCACGATCTCAACAGACATTTTCTCATTTTTTTTTTTTTTTTTTTTTTGTACAGTTTCGCGAAAGTGCTTTTTTTGGTGAAAAAGCACTTTCGCGAAACTGTGCTCAGCCGTTTCCGATTCATGGAATTGTGTCTTTGAGCATTAGTCCAAGACCCATATATATATATATATATATATATATATATATATATATATATATATATATATATATATATACATATACACACACACACATATATATCTTGTAACAGCAGACTGAAGTGTCTTGGTCTTTACTGTGATATAATTCTTGAGTGGAACTTTCATTAGTCATGCCATCCTCATTTTTGTATATTAGTTGATTTACAAAGTAACAGGTCTTCAGCAAATCAAAGGACTTGGGTGAAAAGCAGTCAGAATCCCAGGAAAAAACAGTCCAAATCCACCATTCGATAAATAGTTTAATAGCTCAAAACATAAACAGCATAAATAGTAGAACAAAGCTTTCGAGTAAAAGACTCTTCTTCAGTGTTTAATAAAATTGTCCTACCATAGCAGAAGTATATATACAACACATCCAATCAAAGTACAAGCTTAATAATAGCAGCAATTACATCCTTAAAGTGCACCACATCTTATAAAAGTATCCGTTAAAATTGAGCCTCATTGAGGCTTATATTCTGTCATGTCTATCTTTTAAAATAGGTTTTACACTATTATTCACATTCAAACCTGGCATATGGTCAGCTCTAAAAAATGAATCCATTTATATTTGGTCAGCTCTGTTTTATTTATTAAATTACCCCCATTTTTATTTTTAAACACAACTTGCAAAATTCTAAACTGGAATTTATGCTCAGCACCTGCAGTTGCTATATGCTTCGCCAAAGTATTTATAAGGACATGTCTACGAATGTCAGAACAATGTGCTCTTATTCTCTCTCTTAGTTTTTTATTTGTTTTACCAATATAAAAAACATTGGCAGCATACACAGTTAGCAAAATAAATCACATTTTCTGTGTTACATGTTCTAGCAGCTCTAAATTTAAATGGCTTTTGACTAATTGGGTGTATAAAGCTTAAGTCCATATTAATATCTGCACAATGTGTGCAGTTATAACATGGTTTAGTGCTGAATTTATTAATGTTTTATTGTAGCACATTATCTGTCCTTATATCCTTATACATAAATGTTGCTTTAAATTCTTTTCTCTTTGAAAAACAAAATGTGGTGTCTCACCTACTAGATCAACCACTTCTTGACTGGATGTAAGTATAGTCCAGTTCATTTTTAATTATTTGCTTAACAAGACCTGTGTGTCAATTATATTTCATCATATAGTTCAATTTATCCGTAGTTCTAGTTGGTTTGGCTCTCTCCACCTCAGCATTATCAGCCTTACCACTCAAATATAGTCTGGCTGTATCATTCCTTAATCCAGTAACTATTCCCTTCATTTGTTTGTACTATAACTTCATTATAACCCCTTTCCATAAAAGAGTCTGCCATCTCATTAATTTCCAGCTCAAAAGTTACATCTTTCGTACTAAGTCTGCTAGCTCTCATAAGCTGTCCTTTTACTACCCCTTTAAAAATATGCCTGGGGTGTAAGCTTTCTGGGTGTACATACTTGCTAACTTGTACATCTTTCCTATGAACTTTGGAATTAAAATATACATCATCTCTAGAAATGACTATATCCAAAAGTTATTTCATCCAAAGATGAGTTCACTTCAAATCTCAAAAAGATTGTGGTAGTGTGCAAAAATTCTACAAATTCAGTAAGTTCTTCCTTAGTGCCATTCCATAACAGGAAGACATCATCCACAAATCTTTTAAAGAACACTAAATGTCCATTTTTATAACACATCTCTACTTCTGAGACTATGTATTGTTCTTCCCATCTAGCTAGAACTATGTTAGCTGTTGGTGTACCCATAGCCATCCCCAGACATTGATGGTAACAGTCATCATTAAACATAAATATGTTATTATTCATGACACAGTCCAACATAGAACATAATAGGTTCACTTTCATTGCATCATATACATTATGTACTGTTAGATATTCCCGTACTGATTCAATTCCATACTCATTGGGAATAACGGTGAAAAGTGACCTAATGTCCATAGTTACTAAAAAGATGTCAGAGCTTGCATTTATTAGAGACCTATCATTTAACATCTGTAGAAAATCACGAGTATCTTTAATATAACTATGGCAGTATTTCAAAGCAGGGACTAGTTGTCTATCCACATATTTAGACATTGCTACTGTAGCCCATTTCTTTCCTGACACAATAGGTTGCATTGGTGGCCTGACTAAACTCTTATGGATTTTGGGTAGTACATAAATGAAAGGTGTAACTGGATTAACCATATACAAATAATTGTATGTCTCTGGTGTAACTGAGCCATCCATCAATATTTCATATAAAAAAGTTTTAACCTTCATAATAACATCAGATATAAACTTCCCAATCAACTTTCACAAAAAATGAAGTATCAGATAAAAAGTCATACATCCATTCATTGTATTGCACTACATCCATAATAACTATTTCCCCCTTTATCTGCTGATTTAATAATCATGCCTTTGTTTGAGCATAAAGAAATTAGTGCATCTTTTTTTTCACTACTTAGGTTAAAAAACGTACTTCCTTTTTTATTAACAAAATAAAGCTCATACAGTTCTTGTTCACACATACTCACAAAAGCTTTTACAGTGGGAGTACTGTTAGGTATAAATGTACTAGTTTGTTTTAAAATATTATTAAATTGAGAATTTTTATATAGCAACTTTAACTCAATATTTCTTGCAAAGCACCTTAGTTCAGTAAGCATGTCATTTAAATCACCTGCCACTGAAGGCACAAATGTTAAGCCTTTACTCAAAAGTTTCAGTTGTGCTGCAGTCAGCACATAGTTTGATAAATTAAGCACATTAGTCACTATTGTCTTCAGGTGGGGTGGCCACAGTGGTGCAGCAGTTAGTATTGTCACCTCACAGCAAGAGGTTCCCCGGTTTGATCCTTGGCTGGGGTGCCTTCTGTGCGGAGTCTGCATGTCCTCCCTGTGGTCGCGTGGGTTTCTTCCAGGTGCTCTGGTTTCCTCCCACATCCCAAAGACATGCTGTAGGTGGATTGGACACTCTAAATTGGCCCTAGGCGTGAGCGTGTGCATGTGTGTGCCTTCTGTGGAAGGTTGGGCGCCGGGCTGACAACTCAACACTGTAAAACTCCACTGCCAATCATGAGCGGGCAGGTAATATGCTGTGGCAACCCCTAACCGGGAAAAAGCCTAAAGAAGAAGTCACTATTGTCTTTAGGTCTTCATCTTTTTGTTTCTCAAATCTTGTCCTACCTTGCTGGTCTTGTAGCCTCTCTGGTCTGTTTCTTTTTGGTGATTTCCCATCTGTTTCTGACTGCTGCTGCGACCTCTGACCCCTTCTTTCACTGCCACAAGTTTCTGCAAACTGAACCGCTGTTGTGAAAAATCACTCAGTTCATTTTCATTTTCACTGCCCTTTTGAGTTGGCAAAATGATAATTCTGTCAGCGTCTTCACTCTGAACATTAATGTTATTGTTAGCTGGAGCTTTACATCTCACTGAAAGCTGTCCTTCAGTAGTGAAACTATCTAATTCAGATGCAGCATTCCCACACTTTCCTGGTTGAAGCATAGTGTGTGTAGACCCTCCTACCTCATTCGTTGATTGGCTCATTGATTCTGTTACTCGCTCATTCATTGGGCTGTCATCTTTGGGCCAAAAGAAGATATTTTTGTTCTTAAAGTCATTTATATATCGTAATAATTTATACTTTTTAACAGCAATGAGCCTGTACTTCAAATCTCTTTAGATAGATAAACAGGTCATTATATTCAGTGGTAATAGCAGCAAATTCAGAGGCATGAAGTAGCTCATTTTCTAGTACTTCTACTTCCTTAGCTAGCTCAGATTCATGCAGAGAAAAAAAGCCACTCATGAGCTTCATATATTCAGCTCCCAGCTGCAAGTTCATTTCTTGCCACTTTAATAGTAAATCTTGATATCTATTCCCATAAGTGGGCATTTTAGTGATTCTAAGTCCTCTTGGGATGACACACAACTTTAAATAAACATTAAAGCTTAGTCTCTGCCATGTAGCTTCTTATACTGTTCCATTTTTAAACGCAGAGACTTAAGGGCTTGTTGTAATATCACTATTTCATTATTAACATTCTTTTTACTTGTTGACATACCTTCTTCTAAATTGGGACATAAATCCAGCAAAGGGTTATCACGAACCATTAACAGTCCTTTTAGTTTTATAGTTGCTTCTATGTTTATGAGGGGGCCAAGCCTCCCTGCACCCCCCATGTGGGGGGCTGTGCTGCCCACACCCCCCTACTTTTATATTCTCACTCCAAGATCGCACTACAGTGGGGAAAAGGGAATATTCCCTTATCCCCACTGTGCCACGATCTCAACAACAGACATTTCCTCATTTTTTTTTTTTTTTTAGTACAGTTTCATGAAAGTGCTTTTTTCGGTGAAAAAGCACTTTCGCGAAACTGTGCTCGGCCATTTCCAATTCATGGAAACATGTCTTTGAGCATTAGTCCAAGACCCATATAGATATATATA